>NC_006686.1:1295000-1387500 GCF_000091045.1 Cryptococcus deneoformans JEC21
TTTCAAGATGCCGTTAAGCTGAAAGCCATCTCAATCTTTTCCGGTATCAGCCCTTCTCAAGCACCCAAAACAGTGAAGCTGTTTATTAACCAGCCCAACATCGGCTTCGATGATGCGGAAAACGAGGCGCCTGCCCAAGAATTGATTTTGACCCCAGAGCAAGTCAAAGGAGACAGAATTCCATTGCGATACGTGAGGTTTCAGAACGTGAGAAGCTTGCATATCTTGGTAAAGGACAATCAGGAGGACGAGGAGACCACCAGAATTGACTCAATTGACGTGTATGGTGCTCGTGAGTTAATATTCTTCTCAATGGGCGTCGACAACTGATTTGCGTCACAGAGGGTGAAAAACTCGACGCCGGTGTCACTTCACAGTCTTCTGCTGGTACCGGCAGTATGCTCGAGAAGCTCTTAGCTTCGGGTAAATAATTATTACACATCGTTCGCGCCATTAATATAAGTGTTTGGGTCACATCTCCCCATGTAGCTAAGCCCAATGTCTTTCCTGTTTTATACAAAGAACCTGGTATGGTAATAGAAACTGCTTTGTCATGGAGTTGATCATTCCTTTCGATATGAGTATAGACGTGTACATGTAAATCGAATGACCAATATATTCATTATACGTTACTGAACTACGCCCTCAGCCCCTTCATACAAACAGTCGCCGAACTTGATGATGACGCCTTGCTTCCCTTTGCATTCTCCTTCCCCTTTTGCTTTTCACTTCTCCCACCCAATGATACTTTTGACCCTCCTTGTTCATCTTGCAATAATACACTAAATCCCTTGACGGCCTTGGAAGTCGGTTTGGGATTGGTAAGACTCGTGCGATTTGCCTGCTTCTCCGCGATTACTTGGAGAGGCTTCAGAGGACTAGAACGAACTGTTGATTCGAGAGTACTACCCTTGCTATGCTGCACCGTCGATCTTATGGCAGGCTTCTCCACCACTGCTCTCCTTTCGCGATTATTCGCATCGATACTCCTCCACCGATTACGCTCATCAAGCTGCTTTGCGATTTTCATCTCCATCTTAGATGGCTGATACTCTCGTATTTTTAGAGGTAAGGTCTGTTCTCTGTCATTCAATTCTGACTCGATCCTCGAGGAGGCGGAGTACGTCGAGTCGGAAGATTGTTTAGGAAGCAATCGCTGAACAGGGGGATGAGGCTCCGAGATGCAGAAATGGCGGAGGTCTGTCTGCTCCCTTAAACCAAAAGTAGTAGAAGAAGGAGTCCTCGCCAAGGGAGGAGGATGAGGGTGAGAGACGACAGTGGGTAAGTCGGATGGTTGCCGGTATGCGGCCGGGATAGTGGGAATTGGCGGCCCATCTTTCGTTAAACCGCCAAGGTAGCAGTTGACAGATTTAGTATCGGCTATCGCGCTGCTTGCAGAAGTAGACACTGATATGTCGCTGGCACTCCTCAGTCTACCATTGGGAGCAGTAGAAGTCGAGAGTGACGGGGAAACAACAAAGTCTTCCCGAGTAGGAGTATCCATTGCCATCATCCTTTCCATCTCTTCCACAGCATCTTCCACTTCAGTGCCCATCGGGCTCGCAAGAGAGCTCCCCTTAGAATCTTGGAGGGTCCCAACATGTTCCGTGATCTCTTGCGCGATATTTTGATTCGAGGATGAGGCAGCAAGCTGTAGAGCGAGATGCATATCCTCCACACATGACCTGGAAAGAATCATGGAGGTTTCAGAGAAACTGTCCTCTTTATTCTCTGTTATGGGTGACAAGTTGAGGTGAGCTATGGTTAGGGAACTCGGTATGGGAGGGAGGTCAATACCGGCAGATTGAACGTCGTAGAGTAAGATGGGTCGAGATAACTCTTCAAAAGATTTGCGTACATCGGCTGTGAAATCTTCCTCCTTCAGCCTGGGCAGACCAAAGGAGGATTTATGGACCAGCGAGTGTTTACTCTCGGCGCTTTCGCCTTTCAACAACTTACTACTACTCTCCGCCGCATAGTATTCTGGTGATCTGGAAAAATCTACCGACGAGTTTTGATTGCAAATGTGGTGTTTGTTGCTTGGACGACGTGATTGATGTGGGGTTGACTGGTCCTTGAACGACAGATTGTCGAAGGAAGGAGCTCTAGGATAGCTGTTTTCAGCATCTACACTGTAGCCAAATTGCTTTGAAAGAGGTCGCTTTTGTTCAATAATGTCATTGCCTTGTTCGTCTGGTTGAGATGTATGCGGCGAACATTGGCTTGGCTCTTCGCTTGCGTCACTCCTAATGTCTACAGAGGGTCGCAGGCTATCATATAGTTTTGTTAGCGTACGGCATGCCATTGACGAAGCTCCGCGACTCACTTGGGCGTGACATTGTCGGTTAACCGGTCCAGCTCAAGTCCAGCGCCTTCTCCAACACTAGCTGCCTTGTTCAGCCGCTGATTCGACATTCGTTTTCCGAATATAAGGGTAGGTCCGTTCGACATCCTTCCTCTGGTTGCACGGTATATCTGAACGGCAGGAAGAGTGCTACCTTCGCCCGTCGAGTTGACACTCTGGTGCCCGCTTGTATGAGAAATCGGCCGGTCGGTATCAAAATTGGTGGCAGATAGAGAACGGAAGGAGTTGGCTGGTGAACAAGGAGAGGATGCACCATTAATAGTGCTTGCCTCTTCATACTGCCCCCTCGTTTTTCCTGTTGCTTCTGCATGGGTGAGTATACTATGTCGCCGCCCTTCGAAGAAACCACTGGTCCTTTTAGCTATCATGGAGACCACTCCTCCCCTAAAAATTTTGACAGTGTCTCTTTTTCTGGCATCGAGGGGCTGATTCACAAGTACACGCATTGCGGGTACCGGCTTGAACATTTCCGCCGCACGGGACATGAATCCTCCACCCTCAATGGCATGTCCGTTTTGAATCCAAACATCACAGCTTTTTCTTGATAAACTTTTCCTCATAGCCTCCTCAGCTTCCAAGTCCCGCATAGTAAAATTACCATATACTGTGTGTCGACGCTTAGGGCTACGGTCTGCAAAAGTTATGCGTCCTGGATGGCTTAACGAGCCGTCCTTGTCAGCAGCCACATAAGTAGTGAGCGAGGGTCTTCGATGGGCCAGCCTTGATATGTTTAGTTTGGTGTTGTGGATTTCGGATACAGATCCAAGCTTAGCCTGAGGAGGGGTGAGCTTGGGCGAGATAGACACAGGGAGAGAGAGCTGGGACTCCGATATCAACGCTAGAGATTTGTGGCCTGTGACGCCAGTGGATGCTGACTTTGTTGAGCCCTTAATGGCGCGGTGGTAGACGCTTTTGGAGAGTCTGTATCTCAAGATGTACGACGTAAGGAGCAAGAAAAGGGAGGGCAAGAGGAGAGAGACGAGGTAAAGAACGCGTGCGATATGTGTGAAGCGTCCGTGGTGGAGGAGAAAAGGGAGGCCAAGTGTCTGTTACGTAATACAATCAGGCACGATATGATGGGTGCGAAGGTGACTAACTCACGAAACAAGCAACGTTCCCAACCACAGCAACAATGCCCACTCCTCTTCCCGAAACACCCCATCTCTCAGCACCAGCCACCTGCTCATCTACAGGGACCCATACCTCCTCTTCTCCTCCTAACAACATTTCCATGCTCTCCTTCCCGTGCATGCTTGAGCTCATCTCCCACAAAGTACTGCTTCTCGCAAACGTCGGTGTTGGCGGAAGCGGCATGTTACTGGGGATTGGTGGTGGTGGAGGTGCACGATGGTCCGTTACACTGATACGGGAGCGTGCTGGTGTTTTGAAGTCGAGTGAATTGGCCAGAGTGGTGCCGCTAGCCGCAGGCTGGTTGAAAGATTGATAATTCTGGGTTCTCCAAGTGGACGATTGTTTAGCGGATGCCATCTCGATTGGAACATTGCCGATCGCGTCCATGGGAGTCGTCACTTTGGACGGAGCTAAGCTTATCCTGCTCTCCGCTAATTGCGAAGTGGAAATAGGGTAACTAGTAAGAGACTCGAAGCCTCGCGGCATAGGTCGGAATGGATCTGGAGAATAGGCTGCCAGCATTGAACCATCTGGAGAACAGATGGCCGACCCAGGGGTTGAAGTAAGGGTACCGGTGTAGGTAGTTGCATCTGAGGTCTTGGGGCCCACTTGCATTCGGGTCTGACCAGGTTTGGGAAGATTGGCATTGATAGCTGGGGAAGCTGATGATCGGGGTCGTGTTACGGCGGGCTCAGGGGAAGGGAACGACCATTCTGAAATGGTGGACTGGCTGTTTGTATCATGGGATAACCATGATCCTTCGTTGGAGATGTTCTGACGATCTGGCGAGGGATAATGGAAGGATGAGGGTGAGACAATTTATTGCTGTTCAAATTGCGGTGCCTTTAATGACGAGGAGGAAAGTTTGCTTTTGGGGGTTCTATACGAAGACGCAGCGTCTGTCTCGGATGAGTATTCGAAAGAAGAAAGAAGAGTCTGGCGGCGTGCTATCACATGACAGTCAGTTGATGAATATCGAATAAATAAAAGTGCCACACACAAGGCGAGGAAACCCAGCTGTCACTTCTTTTCAGTCGTTCCATCCCATTCGCATTTCCATCCAGACAAGTAGCTCCCGCTCTGAGCCCCTCTTCTCCCTTTTCGGTAAGAATGAAATCATTTTTCTCCTCATACATGCTCATCCTACTCTCGCCGCGCAACCGAATCATACCCTTTCTAGGCGTGCGCGCCATCTGCCATAGGCCCATAGCGCCACAGCCGACGAGGATTGCAATATAGGTCGCTGTCCACGCAAGGATGACATACCTCGCTGAATAATCGCCAAGCACACCTGCCAGAATGACTCCCACACACGTGGTTGCAGAGGACAAGGGTAAAATACGATGGTATAAGGTCGAGTGAGATATGCCTCCGACCCCAAAGATGGCCCTGCGAACCCCGGAAAGGCGACTCTTTGCATGTCGATCATAATGTGCTGGCCTCGATAGCATCACGAAAATTGCGAGCCAGGCAGCAGTGCCTGGTAAGAGCATCATGCTAACTGCTACTGCGGCCCACACCCCATTACCTCTGCCTTCTACACCCAATTTGAGGACGATCCATCCGGCCATAAGGCTGATGGCTGCTTCACAGATCAATAGCAACATCAACTTGCCTCTGACTCCCAGTCGAGAACCGATTTCCCGCAATGTCAGTGTTGAGTCTCCGTTGGGGCTGCCGGGGCGAGGAGGCAAGTTGAAGAATTCGCGAGGCAAGTTACGAGCCCTTTTGGGATGAGGGATGATCATTGATAGTTTGTGAAGCGGGATGGGAAGGTTGCTGACGAGTGCGAGGAGAGGTGTGAGGTGATAGAGGAGAAGTAGAAGAAGAATGAGGGCGGAGGGGATAGGGAGCAGGGCGAGGAGCATGGTGGCGCTGGGGATGAGATGCAAGATGGGAAGATGGCTGGCTGTTTGTTATATGTGTTTGTGCATTTGTGTGACGTAGAAACATCACTCAACGTCCCACACCGGCCACCCGTATATATACAATACAAAAACATCCCGGCCGCCGCGTCGCAGCCTGTGTATCTAAAAGCGCCTCGAATGGAATCGTCTACACCTCTTCCTTCGTCGCTGCTCGCCGGGCAAGCATGGCAGCGTCCAGCCTTCGCGCCTCTTCACCAGCCTCTTCGGCACTCATGCAACCTTCTCCGGTTGTTTCTCCATCGCTCGCACCCGTACTAGGGTCAGTAGTGCATCCTCCCATCTCGTCTTCATCAAACTCTCGCCGTCGACGCGCCCATTCAGCTTCGCTGAGCTCAGACTCTGCAGCAGTAGGGAAAGACGTTTGGATCGGCGCGTCGGGCGTAGTAGCGTAATGCGATGACAGAAGCGTAGTAAGGTTACGGGCGAAATCGACCAGTTGAAACACCAAGCTGGCGGATTTGATCGTCAGGCGGATCCAAAGGATGCATTGAGGAGTAAAAGGCGAGCAAGGACTCACGAGTGATTAGGGCCTATCCAACAAGACTTGCCCTTGACAAAGTCATAAGCATCTTGCATCACTCGAATATGTCCAAGGTACTGTGGCATTGCACCGGCGGCCGCGAGGGCCATGGTATACGCTATTGCCAGAGTGGCTGATCTTGATACGCCGCACTGGCAGCTGGACGATTGTCCATCAGTCGTCTGCCATATCGTTCCATAGATGCACTCACTGAATCAGTATTGGAGTTCCGCCCTGCCTCCCTTCCTCCATCCATCTGATGGTTTCCCAGAATCTCCACAGCCCTTCATTATTCTCAGGGGCCCTGGGATACAGCACGTCACCCAAACAAGCATCCGCTGGCAGATCTGCCAGGCCCAGCTCTCCATGTGACCATCTCGCATGGCAGTATTCCACATGGGGTCTCGTTCCATCTCCAACCACGGCGGGATATGTCCTGAGCTTCATTCTCCTCTTGGCGGTCTCCGCTGGCAGCGCGGACGGCCTTGGCCATCCAGAGACACGCCCTGGACCGGCGGCGTCAAAGGGATCCTCGACTTCTTGCGCGACATTCACCACTCTCACCGTATTTCCCGCCGTATTCCCGGCCCAGATATCCCAGCGACCGACGGACTCCTCGGCGCCGAGCCAGACACCAGGGAGAACCTCGATCGGGCCGTCGTGGTAGGGCTCTGTCTGGCGGAAGGGGTAGGCGGTGGGCATAGCAAAGGCGAACGTGGGCGGGAGCGGGGGGGAGGTGGAGGGGGTGGTGGAAGTGGAGGCTGTGGGGGAGGAGGAGGAGGGGGAGAGGGAGGCGGGGCGGGGGGCATACGGCGCGGGGGGCTGGGTGATGAGGGTGAGGAGCGAGGGGCGGCGTGGGCCGGGGGGGCGGGGGAGGGGGAGGGCGACGGGCTGGGGAGGGGAGGGCGCGGCGGCCGGGGAGCGGGGGAGAGAGAGGGAGAGCCGCTTCGGGTTTGGCCGACGGGCATGCAGCGGGGGGGGCGAGGACATCGCGTGGGAGAGAGTGGCCGGGTTAATAACGGGAAAGTACACGCAGCGGCGGTTATAAAGGAGCGACGAGCGTCACAACGCGTAGCGCACGGACACACGCAGCCGGAAACAAAAAGACCCGTCGCGCATCGCATCTCCTTTCATGCGGCGTAGCATTCGCTATCCATCGTGCCGATTTCCCATGGCTATAACACTGACACTGCCATTACTGACCACTGACTCTCATTACTGACCACTGACTGTCATCTACTAACCACTAACACGCACAATGCCCCCTGACCTCTTCAGGGACCCCCTCAAGCCCAGCAACGGCCTTACCCTCACCCCGTTCCACATACTCGCCCTCGCCCTTTGCGCCGTATCTCTCATCCTAACAAACCTTCTCGGCCCGAACCCCCTCTCGGGGCCTCTTACGCGCCTGTCTATCCTCCTCGTCCTTCTCCTCCTCTCACACCATTTCATTCTTTACATGCTCTCCTACCATTCCGCCTCGTTGGCCAAAGCGCACGAAGAAGAAAAGGCAAGAATGGATCCCTTGGTGAAGAGTAAGATTGAACAGAAAAAGAGCGACTGGGAATACCCGGACGCCCACCCTAGTAAATTCCTGACGACCAGGGAGGGGAAGCCACGACTTTTCCCGTTTCCCCTCGGACTGGCCGGTAGGGGTGCAAGTAAAGAACTGTGGTGGGAAGCGGGGAATAGTTCTCACATGCAAGTGTTCTAGGACCGTCATTCTGTGCAAAGTGTCTGGAAGAAGCGCTGCTGACAGCAAGTGTGTCCCTTAGCGGCCACTACAACCAACGCGAGACGCCTGCTGCCAGGGACCAACTAAAAGCCGAGATGGAAGCAAAGGAATCTGCACGACAGAAAAGGGCCAAAAAGACAATCAAGGAATTTGAAACGGCTAGGCAAAAATGGACGACAAGGTTGACCAACCTTAAAGTTTTAATGTCTATTATATCTATTGGTCTCGGTAGGTCGTCTTGACCCAGTCGATCCAACCGCTGAACGGAGCTAGTCAGCAAGAAGATCGCGGTAGGATGTTTGATGGCGTGGATATACTACATCGTTGTCGGATACCTCACTGGCCTATTGGCTGTGCCGAAAGACGATGAAGAGAAACCTGCAAAGGAAAGGAAAAAGATACCCACGGCATGTCATTCAGCAGTCCCATGAGCAATCTCCACTGACTCCCTTGTGAAAACTACACATAGACGCCGGGCATGGCAATCACCTATCTTTACGAACCTGACGGCAACAGCGTCAAACCGGCCGGCAATATACCAACCAGAGCACCGAGCCACCGCCTTACTACGACCTACGATAGTCGATATGCCTCGTAAAAAACGCATCTCACAGAAATCATGGTTACATCATCATTTATGCATGTTGTATTCAATTTCTGACAATAGTGTGTATATGTTAATGTAGTCTAATACAAGGATTCCCAAATTTATGCTTTGGTGTCGCGCACACAGCCATACCATATAATTACCTTACTCATCTCTTATTTGACCAAGATAGTCCTTCTTAATAGTTCCGATCGCAAACTGAACTCACCTCTCAGTTTGGGATGCAACAGGAGCACGGTTCGAGTGGTATAGACTTACCATATCATTCGCTTCTACTCTACAACCTACAATTTGTATTCGCACTTTGGTATCCTTTTGAATAATTTCGTCATTTGAACGATAGCATGGCGGCGAAACGCTGGGGTCGAATTTCATATCCGAGTGAGTAAGCTGAGGATCGGGCAGTCAGCAAACTTTGATCAGACTCTCAGTCATTGCACTCTAGAAATAATAAGGAAATAAAAAGATCAGGAACTAATCGATCAATTACTACAAGATCGTCCCGCATAAATCAACATTCCCGAAAGATCTGTTGTCCCTATGCATAATGTTCATCATAGATGGAGAGGGGTGGGGATGCTCAAAGAGGGCAAGTGAAAATGAAACTGTGACTTACATGACAAGAGACGAACACTTGTAATGGCCCGACCATCGCAAAGAAGCCCATCTGCAAAACAGTCAGCCGTCGGACAATGTGAAAACAGATGCCAAAAGACTCGCCTTGTTGACATTGACAACCTTGGCATCCACTACTTCACCCTTGAAGGGCTTCATGACGATGGCAGTATACCTTGTCTTAAACTTTGCTTGACCTGTCGATGGGATGATCTTGCCTTCACCTATGTCTGTTATGGTGATGACCGAGATGATATACCTATCCTCCATGTCAGCGTCCGAGCTGTGACGAAAATGAACAACATACCCATGTTTACCGCTACACGTTCCTTCAACATCCTCATAAAGCTTCTGACGGAGATAGTCTTCAAGCTGGGCACCAAAGTAGGATGGATGAAGTAGGATTGTATGAGTAAGTTCTCGCTATGCAACCAAAATTTTTCGGGCAGAGAAAAAACACAGTCGGGCAGGTTCGGATGCAAAGAAAGCAGTAAACGTGTCAGCGCGAATAGCAAGGCTTTCGCGCAAGGGTGGTACCAACCAGGAAGAACATCCTGAGAGGTTGTTTGCAGTTTTTTTTTCTTTTTCTGGCCTGATAGGGGAAAAAAAAGATGGAAAGAGAAAGATGGGTATGATCCTATACCTTCCGTGGACCGAGGTGGGAAGAGTTCGGGCGGATGGATGGATGACAGTTGGGTGTCTATCCCTGCATGGATGAGAAGAAAAGAGAGGAGAGGTGGATGGATGGATGAAGGAAAGAAGGAAGGAAAGCAAAGGGGGAAGAGATCGTGGATGGAAGGCGCCAGAAGCATCATGCGAGGGCAGAAGTGATAAGGAAATCCACGTGGGATATATTACGTAAGTTGCCATGCGCCTCCACCTTGTCTCGACCGTGGCTCTACGTAGGCGAAAGGCAGTGCGTGGAAGAGTGTGCTCCATAGCAACCTCCCCCCGCCATGGCACAACCCCCCCCCACAGCACCCCGGAGCAGCCTCTCTCCAGAAAAAGCACCCCTCAGGCAGAGAGAAGGGAGAACGCCGCCGCCCGCCCCGAGCGCTGCGTATGCACGTCGGTGAGTCGTCTCCCCACGCCCCTCCGTCCGTCGCTGATGCCCAGTCGCAGCGCAAGAGAGATAATAGACGACGAAATGGGCGTGCCCACCTACAAGCCCGTGATGGACGCAGAGGACGACGCCGCCGCCAGTGCCAGCAACAGCGTCGCTACAGGGTATCGGCGAGCGAGGGCCGGGTAAGTCGTCGCAGCGCCGTGTTGCGAGTCCAGCAGGTGCCGTCGCTGACTACGGGTGCGTCTTGGCAGAACAATGCCTTCCAACCTCCAGGAAGCCGCTTCCCGGCTCACTCCCGAGGTGGACGACGTTGACCAGCCTACAAGTGCCACAACTGTCACCTCTGAAACTCCCACGAATCCCGCCTACGCCCGCACTTCTGCTCTCTCCCCGGCTTACCCCCAGACGGCGTCACGCCCCGCTCTGCGGCACACTGCTTCGTCGGCGGCCAATCTCGAAACTCCAGCGGCCCACGCGCCTAACCGTCTTCGTTCCGGCTCGCTCACCTTGCCGGGTGCCGGTCTAGGTGATGCTTTCGGACACGGCCCATTCAGTAATGCGTGGTTGTCTAACCCTGGGTTGACCACGGCGGCGACGACCCCTGCCAGGAGCCCTCTCGGGCGGCGCATACAGCCCGCTGAAGAAGACTTTTCGTTCTATACCTCGGCCTCAGAGTCCGCCGCTAGTCTAGGTACAGACGATCTCAACTTTTCCACTCTCGATTACCTCGGTTTGGCCGACGTTTCGGATCATCTGCCTCCAGCAAGTATGTCCGAACTTCGGAGCCAGACTCAGCGCGCCATTGCCTCCTCTGGTCCTGCCAGCCGTCTTCGAGCAAGTACCGTTTCCAACTTTGCCCGTCCATTCCGACCCAGCGTGACATCAATGCATTCTTTCACCCAAGAAACAAATCCTTACGACAATGGGCAAAGCGAAGAAGAGATGCTTGCGAGAGCGATTGAGAACCTTGGCGTGTATGACACGTCGTCGTACATGTCTAACCCTCAATTGGCCAACCTCTACCCACCAACCAATCTGTTCAAAGACACCCATCGGCAACGCGCGAGCACAATCGGGGCCCTTGAAAATCCGCACCGAAGAGGGCTCAACCGGTCAGCGAGCTACCTCGCCAGTATTCCCCAGTCTCCTATGCAGGCTGAGCTGGCAGCGCTTGGTGCGTATGGTTATGCTGCAAGATCAAGGGACTCCAGTCGTGCTGGCAGGCTTTCCATTTCCTCCCATACTAGTCGAACTGGTACCCCAGAGGATAAGGGATCCTCGACACCCCAGGTACCCACAAGAAGCCTGTGGATCGGTAATCTGGACGTTAACGCGACTAGCAACGCACTGTTTCAGGTGTTCGCACCCTATGGTGCCATCGAGAGTGTCAGAATGTTGCCAGAAAAGGTATGCCTGCTAATGGAAGTGGCGACAACGATGCTGACATGTGCCCACTATAGACCTGTGCATTTGTCAATTTTATGGACAAGGTTGATGCCATTCGAGCTCGAGACGACGTTTTGAATCGCCTTGGTGGTCACGTATCTGCTCTCTCCGAGACCGCTCCCGTGCGCATCGGTTTTGGCAAAATTGATTCTGCACCCAACGGTCCCACTGTAAGCGCTGTTGCACCCGCTCCACCCGGTCTTGTTTTCACTAGTGGCCCACCTCTTTCCGCTACTCCCATCGTTTCAATGTCCTCCGCCCTCACTTCCATCCCGGGTCCTGGTGCGTCGGTGACCGTCCCGCCCCAAACTGCGACCAACATGATATCTTCGCCTGACCAAAACGATCAAACCAGCGCACTTCCCACTAGGGCTCTGTGGATAGGAAGCATACCGAGCACGACATCGGCCTCTACTCTTCTGCAGATATTTACTCCCTTTGGGCCGGTTGAGTCTTCGCGTGTGCTTCAGAACAAGTGCTGCGGATTTGTCAACTTTGAACGGCTCGACTCTGCCGTCTCAGCTCGTAATGCACTGAATGGACGCGACATCCTCGGCTCCGATGTGGGACCTATCCGCATTGGCTTTGCACGTGTCCCCACCCGCTCCCCTACAATCTCCACAGCCCATTTGGGACTTCCTGCTTCGCCTAGCGACTCACCCACCAAACTTGGTGATGCGCTTAACAGTGTCCTGGGTGCAACCTCTGTGTCTACCGAACAGCAAATGTCTGTTGAAGGAGGAGGATTGGAGAATTATAGGAGCCCGTTGGTGCTCGACCTGGTCAAGCAAGGTGTTCATGAACAGGTGCTTGAGAAGGGGTTGGCAGGGGAAAATGGCAATGTTTCAGACCAGCAGATGATCATGCAGGTCCTGAGTAGTCAGCCGGATGAAGATAGTGACATCAAAGCTGCAGCTGGTCAGTGATATTTCTTTCAATGTTGAAGTCGGTTGTACTGAACAGGGGCTAGATGCTCGTCCACCTGCCACTTATTATACCTCCATCCCCCCTCCCGCTGATCGATCTATGAGAAGATTCGACACTGGTAAACTTAAGGAGGTTAGGAAGAAGCTTGATTCTGGGCAATGTAGGCAGGACGAGATTGATGAAATCACCAAGGACTTGATGGAAGACTGTGCAGAGGTAGGAATTTGCGCGATTTGACTCTCAAAATCAAAATCTAACGATGATCGTAGCTTTCAAGCGATTTCATCGGTAACACCATCATACAAAAACTGTTTGAACGCACTTCTCATGCGCTCCGGATCGCCATGCTTGAACGCATCGCCCCTCATCTCGCTACCATCGGTGTTCACAAGAATGGCACGTGGGCTGCCCAAAAGATTATCGAATGCAGCTCCACGGATGAAGAGCGCGCCATCGTCGTGAACAATCTGAGGCCATTTGCCCCCCCTCTGATGTGCGACTCTTTGGGTAACTATGTCTGTGCTGGCACCTTGAGGTTTGGGGAACCGTTTAACCATTACGTATTTGATGCGATGATCGACAGAATGTGGGACATTGCGCAGAATAGGTTTGGAGCGAGGTGTATGAGAACTTGCCTAGAGAGCCCCTACACAAGTCTGTACCAAAAGGTGAAACAAGCCTTTGATCGGAATCGAAGTTAGCTAAATCCCGCTTTGCAGAAACGAATTTCCACCAGTATTATCCTGAATTCAATCCCTTTGGCCACCAACCCCAATGGTGCCCTTCTTTTGACCTGGCTGGTGGATTCGTCGAATCTTCCGGGCCGGTACAATCTGTTGGCGAATAGATTTATCCCGCATATTGCTCATCTCTGCACCCATAAGCTAGCCTCTCTGACTGTCCTGCGCAGTAAGTCCTTACGTCAACTTACAATGTTCAAGTCATAGCTGACAAGAGAGATGCCAGTTATTACCCAAACTACTGAGCCGCAAGCCAGCACCAACCTTGTTCAAGCTATCTTTACGTCCACCAATGATCAGACTCTTGTAGAAATTCTGTCCGACGCTAACAACGGTAACCAAGTCATTGGCAAAATCATTGCTGTCAATACCATCGCAGAGGATCAGAAGAAACAAATGGTCGAGGCTGTCCGTCGGGTTTTACCGAACATCAAGGCATCGACAACTCCGCCTTACCGCATGTTGCTCGAAGCCGTTGGCTTGCCCGTTCCTGCGGGCTATGCCAGTGCTTCCCCCTTTGGACGAAACCCGACACCTCAATGGCAACCCAACAGACAACAACAATTTGGTCAAACTTACTATCCATACCAACCAGTAAACGGTGCTAGTTATCAAGCTGTCAATGGATTGGGCAACCTTTCGCCATTGTTGATTCCTCAAACTATGCCTTTGGGCCAAATGAGGGGAAATCCTCAACCGGGTAAAAGCCCAAGGACTCCAGCTGCTCGACAAGGAAGGCTGAGTAGTCCCGGTTCCATGATGAGCCCTGCATCGGATCCTTTCAATCCCGTAAGTCAATTTGTCCTCGGCTCTCGCTTGTCAAGAAGCGGAGTACTGTATTGGCCGATATATTGACTTCATGTCGTAACAGTTCGCTTCCCCAAGCATCGATTTGCAATACCCTAGTCAAGGCAGTATGCGCATGGGTTCCACGCTTAGTCAACCCCCAGTTACTTTTGACCAACAACCTGCCGTTGGCGGATTGGGAATGGGCGGGCAAGGGCAGGGTAATGGGATGATGTACTATGGGCAACAAAGTAGTGTGAGCTTTATTATGATCCGTGGACTGTGAAATTCTGTGCTGATCTGTTTTAGGGGTGGTAACCGGTTCCAATGCCTGTTGCGGCCAAGCTGGTTATTACCAGTGAAGGAGGCAGGACTTCGCAATCTACTCACCAAGGCGTTCAAAAACGGATTCGAAAACTCGCATACTGCATGATTCAATATCTCATCTGTAAAAAAGCCACTTCTCTTCTTTTTCTCTTTCATCTCCTACTTGTAACTTTCGCCGGGTGCGAAAGAATGAAATGACGTCGAATCAACGAGAAAAAGACAAAAATTCAAACTTCGGGCGACATCTTCTTTAACGCAATATCTCAAAAGGTCTAGGGCAGTTGAAGCGGTTGAGGCGGTGTGACTATATATACAATAGATAAAACAAGAAAATGAAACTGAGCAAATATATGCATTACTGACTGTGGCTATACCTCGTTTGCAAAGGTCATGATCATGTACGCTCTGACGGTGATTACATAGCTCATTTACGATACGGATGAGTAGTAATTAAGTAGTCTTCTTGAAGGAAAGGCGTGGGCGCCCGCACTTCCGTGCATAATATAAAACGGTTCATCTGTTTTTTTATTATTTTAACTGGAATGTTGTCTGCAAACGAGGTCGTCGAGAACAAAAGTCTCCCTTGAAATTCTTTTCATGATGCGGTCAACTGCTGTTTTTACAAGATTACCTACGTTCAGTTAGGCGAGAGAGCAGCAATCTTGCACATCTTGCAGAGGGAGAGTCAGGAAATGGGCCTTGGGGTTGAAATAGGCCATTGTTATGTGTAGATGATAACAAAAAACAGGCGCCGGACAGATCGATCGAGCGATTGGATTGTTATTATTCCGAAACAAATACGTACGAAAAGTGAAAGATATCAAGTGCTCTGTTCATTCCCTCGCCTATCAAACGAAGCTTGAATATCAATTGCCCCCTCCCTTCTCTCTTTCCTTGCCACCCCATAGCCCTACTACATAAGGAGGTACACACTGTAAAATATTTCCCAGGAAAATAAGCCCCACGAAGACTCACGTCTTCTTCGATCGCAGAAGCATAAATAAAAGATCCGCCAATTTCGTACCATGATTAGTATACGAAAGAGGTTTTTGTTTATAAATTTTTTTGAAAAAAAAAGCGTGAAAAAGACAATTGTAAGAAGGCTGCTTGCACGTCTTAACTAGTCTAACGAAAACCATAGCCAATGAAAGTACGAGATAGAAACGATGCTAATGAAAACTTGGTTCTTGTATGTGACTGTCATGGGTGAACGGGGAATGGAGGAAGCGCATAAATGAAGGGTCTGAATAAAGCAGTTGCCCCTCGCTTACGAATGTTTGGCAAAAAGAAGATAATGATGGTATGCTGGGAGGAACCCGCAAAAAGGGTGGCAAACGTTCCTTGAATCTCACAATCCGCGGAAATTACGTGAAGCTCGCTAAGATGATAAAAAGATGGTCACGAAGAAGAGGCCCATCGGTAGCAGTGAATGTAAAAAAATGAATAGGAAACTTGAAGTCGGTGTACATGTTTCAAGAGCCGAAAAAGTGAGGAATATAGTGCGGGTGTAAATCCTCGGGCTCGAGAGAAGGTGAAGGGGCTTGGCTCTACTGGCCGCCGAAGTTGAAGCCACCCTGGGGAGCAGCAACTGCAAGAGACAGGGTAAGCGCATACAACAAAAAAGGAAGACTTCAAACGTCAAACGTAGATTAAGGCAACATACCATCGGATTGGAAAGCGTACTGGCCAGAAGCGTCGACGGCAGGGGCGGCGGCATCAGCTTCCTCCTCTTCCTCATCGGGGAAGAACTCTATAAACAATCGTCAGCCCAGTTAGATGATATCTTAAGACTGATGTTTAAACGTACTGTCCATGATGTAGAAGCATTTTTTGTAGATTTCCAAGTTCTCATGATGTTGCAAGTTGTGAATAGCAACCATACCGCCAGCCTCTTCAATGTACTGCGCATACTTGTTCACGCCACCGGGACCCGCCGCATCCTTATCAACCTCTCCAACCTTGAGGATGTTCTCAAGACCGTCAAGGGCAACTTGAATTATTTTGTTGTCCATAGAAGTAAGAAGGTCACACATGGGCTTGATGCAACCCTGAGAGACGAGGTATCGGATTTGGTTAGGTTCCTGGAGACCACCAGAAGTGGCATTGGAGATGGCCCAACATGCTTCCTTCTTGGTTTTGAAATCAGCGTTGGCGAGGATGTTGATGAGGGGAGGGACAATGTTACTGGCATCAAGTGGTCAGGAACCATTATTGTGAGATGACATGGGTATTACTGCCACTCACGCATCGATGATGGCTTGGATCTGCATGGGAGAACCCGCGGTGATGTTGGAGATTGTCCAACAAGCCTCTTTCCTGATGCCTTCTTTGGGAGAAGATAACAAGCTCAAAAGAGCGGGAAGCGCACCGGAAGAGATGACGACCTGAGTTTGGAGGTCGTCACCAGTGACAATGTTGCCGACAGATCGGAGAGCAGGAGTTTGGACCGCGGTAGAAGGATGCCTAGATCCAACTAGTTAGTCGCAATATCCAATTACAAAACATAAATACTCACATGAGGAGGTCCACTAATCGCCTGCAAACGCCGCTTTCGATAACAGCCTGTATCTTATCGTTGGAGCCGTCTGAAAGATACGAAATGGCCCAACAAGCATCAATTAGAACCTCATCATCGAGAGAGTAGATGAGCTTGGTAAGAACAGTGAGGGCAGGCGAAATCTGCATAGATCATTAGCAGGTATTCTAAAAAGGATCAGGCAGACGACATACGAGCTCCCATTCGGGCTGGGGATTCTTGCCTCGACAGAAATTACTCAGAGTCCAAGTGGCGTTCCTAATCATCGACAGCTTGTGGTTCTCGTTGAGGAGGCCAAGCAAAGGCTGAAGAGCACCCTCCCCAAGAACGTAATCTCGACATTTAGGAGAGTCACCCGCAATGTTACCAAGAGCCCAAACCCTTGTGAAGAGATTAGACTGTATTCACAATTCCCGTGGGATCACTTACGCTTGCTCCCTCACATCGAGAACACTGGAAGAAAGGAGGGCGATGAAGTGCGGTACAGCGCCTGCACCAATAACTACTTGAGTGTGTTCAGAAGTTCCAGAGGCGATGTCTTTCAAGATAAAGCTATCAGCTCCGAGCGGAGTGTATTTCTAGCAATGTAATCTCACTGGTCAAAGCCCAAGCAGCCTCAAATTGGAGCATTGAGTTAGTGCTGGATAAAAACTCGACGAATCGGGGCACGACGCCGCATTGAATGACTTTGTCAATCGGTGGATTTTTTTCCTTTGAAAGAAGTCTAATATATGTAGTAAGCAGACCTGAGAAGGCAAAGCCCCTTATACACCGACTCACTTTCTGAACTTCATGGTAGCATCCAGCTGGGCATTGGCATCCTCGCTGTAAACAGCTTGAAGCATTCCAGGAAGGACATCACCAAGGGCTGTAGAATCCATGGAAGCCTCATCGTCGGATTCGATGCCTTCGTCGGTAATGACAGATTGAAGGTTTCGTCGCTTGGCAAGGTTTTCTTCTCGCTACAGTAGCACAAAACGCTGGTCAGCATACAAAATATTCCGTGCTGGCCACTCTGATGCAGGACCCAACTGCTTGACAGCTTTGATTGGGCATGGAAAAAGTGCAATGTAGACTGTGGCGAGATGATTTGAAGGCTAACCTTTTGACGACGGATTTCAACCTGCTGTTCCTCCCTTCGGCGACGGAGCTGTTTAAAGGTATGAAATATTAGCACGCTGCCATAATTTAGGGCCGTGTTTTGGCCACCGAGACATCCGCACCTCTTGTGCTGAGAACTGGGTCTTTCCCTTGAAGTTGTTACGCCTGTGGTCGAGGTTCCTGGACTCCATTGTGGGGTACGATGGCGCAGTCGTTTGATAGATAATCGAGGACGGAAGCAAAGAAGGAAGGAAAAGAGAAGGAAATTGGGGTGAAAGAAGCGTATGGATGTATGGCCAGTTCCCGCTGGACAAACCAGAGGCGCGTGCTCAGGGGGGGAAGAATTAAATTTTGTGTTTACGTAAAAAGACGTCACTGTTGATCGGCCTAGAGCGTGCCCTGGAAGACAGGAGGAGTGTGAAAGGAAGCTGGGATCCCTTTCGACTGTATGAATACAGCATCGACATGGGGAGAGACAGCACCAACACGGATCGGGACACTCACAGACACGGCTCAAGGCATGACCGCCACGACAGGCCTCATAGACATCGAACTCACAGGGATCGGGACAAGCAAGATGCAGACCAGATTGAAGAGGAGCAGAGGAGAGAGAGAAAACGGCTCAAGAAGGAGAGGAGGACAGATGATGACCATACTCTTCAGGTGTTGGACGATGACCCTAGTATGTGGGTAGAAAAATCATTGGATCCTACCAATGCTGTCGCGAACATCCCCACCGCCGACTCTCTCCCTCTAACGTCGAATCCTTCTGGTCCGAAAGTTTCTCTTCCCCTCTCCACAGCAACAGGCTCAGAAGGCCGGCAGCGCGATTCGTGGATGCTGGAGCCATCGGTGTCTTCTGCCATTGTCCCGACCCCGAGGGACGATGTGCCCCATAGCGCTGTCAAGTCTGCCGCTGATACAGCGGACAGGTACGGAGATGGGCAGCCTGATGATAGGACCTCCGTTTCGAATGTGGACCTCTTTTCCTCCATGGGAATAGAACATAAGAGGAAGGATCCTAGATCGGATAAGCCAGACCCTTCCCAGGTCAGTTTTGCACCTGGCATTCACGGATAAGCTGATACATGCAATTTGAAAAGCTCGTGGTCGACGACCGTTTCGAACTCAACACCCAACTCCTCGAGGGGAAAAATGTCGATGAATACGAAGTTAAAGGTATTGCAACCCATATATTACATCTTTTGTCCTTTACTGATCATATTCCTAGAAAAAAAGACGACATTTGGTGGACCTGGTTACCAGTGGCGAATGATGAAACTCAAGCGTCTGTATGAGCAGGCAGAAGAACAGTCTCGACCCGTAGAAGAAGTGGCTCTTGAACGCTACGGATCACTTGATGAGTTCAATGAAGCTCTTGAAGAACGTCGTTATCTAGACGATCGTGAAGCGCGACGCAAATCGCGGGGTGTCAGTAGACCTGTTGGGCCCAGTTCCGATTCCTCCAGGCCCACCACTCCTTCCGGCAACTCTTCCGGTATGCGGACTCCCGATGCAGGTCGCCGATTCATGTTTGCTAACCGCACCACTGGGGAGCAAACTTTTGGCACTGGTGGTGGCAGTGGCAATCGACCTGGCTCTCGAACGGGTTTCCGTCGACCTGGTGAAGATTTAGAACAGGGCACGACGCCTGTCAGCAGCGCTGGGAGGCTTGATACACTTCGCCGTGACAATGGTGGACTTGGAACACCAAAGCTTGAAAGTGGAGTGAGGTCTGGCTCTAGTGGTGTTGTTCCGATGAAGGTCGGTACTCCTATCCCTAGCGTTTTCACTCCTACCACCCTCACCCGCTCATTCACTGGTCCCTCCCCCCCTGGGCCTGAGCATGAATCCGGTGCTGTGGATCCAACCTCTTCGAAACCCCCTCTTTCAACTGAACAGCTCAACAAACTTCAAGCCGCCGTTCTGCGTTCCAAACTTATGGACGATCCGAATGCCTCCGCATTGGAGGACGAATACGAAATCGAGCGTGAGCGGAGCGAGCGAGCACATGCGGGTGTGGGTGCAGGTGCAGGACTGTGGGAGGGGAATAATGAGGGGATACAGGGCCAACTCGGCAGGATGGATGAAAAAGGCAACAGGATAGAAGTGCAGGTTCTTCCTACATTGGACGGGAGAGGGAAGCTGTATGATGTAGGCACTGGCAAGGAAGATGAATCGGTCGTCAGACCGGGAAATCGGAAGCAGAAGGACGCCAAGTTCGAGACCCGTGACAAGCAAGGCAACCTCCTACGCTATAACGCGGATGATGATATTCAATCTCTGGGGGAACTTGTGCGACAAGAACGTTTTGGCGCAGGTTCATCGGACCAGAAAAACCTGGATGCTGAGATGGCGAGGGCTATTGCAACGGATGGCAAGTTTGAAGATGACCTTGACTATATGGATGATAATGCGGATAAGCTGGCCAGGAAAAAGATGAAGAGCGACGCATTGAAAAGGGCCTTTGCCATAAATGGTAAGTTGAAATTGACTCCCATGACTCGTTTCTAGGATGTTTGGCTCAAGGCGAAATGTTGGAACAGATTATGCTCGAACAAAGAAAGCGCTCGATACATGTCCACTTTGCTACCAAGACGACCGTCCTCCGCAAACCGCCATTGTTGCTCTTGGTACACGCACGTACATGTGCTGCACGCAATACGAAGAACTTGTACCGGGGCACTGTCTGATCGTGCCTTTGCAGCACCACCTGAGTATGCTGGAGATGGAAGATGATGATTGGGACGAAGTCCGCGTGAGTTACAGTCTAATAAAAACACGTCGTTAGTAAATTTATCAGCTCATCCCACACGCTTTAATTTCCAGAACTTCATGAAGTGCCTTATGCGCATGCACGCTCAATCAAACCATGGCGTTATCTTTTTCGAAACCATCACCTCCTTCAAATCCCAGCGGCACTCGTACATAGAAGCTATTCCTGTGCCTTTTGACATATTCCAAGATCTTCCTGCCTATTTCCGTGAATCGATTCTTTCTTCTGAAGGAGAATGGACGCAACACAAGAAGTTAATTGATTTCTCCTCGAGACCAGGTGGCTTTAGGAGGATGATGGTACCGAACTTGCCATATTTCATGGTTCAGTGGGATTATAAAGGCGAGAAGGGCTACGGGCATGTGATTGAAGGTATCAAAGATAGTGGAGCAGGAGGAGGAGAAGACGAGGAAGGCGATGTGGGTGGAGCAATGTCCGAGAGCGAGTTCCCAAGGTAAATTTGAGTTTGCAAGCTTATCAGAATTAGTACATTAACATGGAAGGCTGACTGGGAAAAATTAGATACTTTGCCCAAGAAGTCATCGGCAACATCCTGGGGCTGGAAGCTCGCAAATGGAGAAGACCGAGGAAAATGGACGTGGCGTTGAATAAAGAAAGGGCACGAAAGTTGGGGACCCTTTTCCAGCCGTATAATTGGACTGTGGGAAACGGCGTTTAAGGACATGGGAAGGTTTACTAGTTCAAATCAGCACCGAAGACGCATATCGTCTTTCAGTTTGAAATCGAAAACTAGTTTGTGCTTTGAAGAAATGAAGACAGGCATAGAAACTGGAAATTTGCAAATGCTCCAAGAAGACGATCGTCATATATATGATACCATATCATGCTTTCTTCATTTTGGAGCGGTAAGAGTTATTAGTAGCGAGCGTCAGCAGCAGCACTACTAAAATTATTGATTGATCCACGCCTGCTCGTGTGTTGTGCCAAATTGGTTCAAAGATGCTGTAGTGATATACTGCAGGGAAGACGGACAAGGAACTAGGCATTCATGCGATTCACAGGGCCAACTTGAACAAAATATGGTGGAGAATCAACATGCTGATGAAGCAAGAAGAATAAGGAGATGGAAAAGCATGAGGAGTGACGGAAGACCCCATCAACGGCAGCAAATAAACATAAATAGTACTCGTAGGGAAAACGCGAGGAAATCATTCATATTTTATCGTTACTACGTACAAAGTCAGGATACTATTATACCAGCTCATTCATCAGCAAGTTTCTCTTGTTTGACATAATCTCTTTTTATCTGTATAACCACCCTCCAGTTACAGCAACAGCATGTCCGCCCCTGCCACATCTGAAGCTGGACCTTCCAGCACCAACCCCCCTTCCGTCGAGGGCAAGAAACAGCCTGTCGTCATCCTCTGTATTGGCATGGCGGGATCGGTGTGTTTTCGTTCTAGCTTTTCCTCTTTGGTCCCCTCCACTAACAGCCTTCATTAAAATACAGGGCAAAACGACCCTCATGCAACGACTTAACTCCCACCTCCATTCCAAGAATACCCCCCCGTATATTCTCAATCTTGACCCTGCCGTAACGCACATGCCTTACTCAGCGAACATTGACATCCGGGATACGGTCGATTACAAAGAAGTCATGAAGCAGTACAAGCTCGGCCCCAACGGTGGTATCTTAACAGCGTTAAATCTGTTTACCACAAAATTTGATCAGGTATTGGGGTATGTGGAGAAGCGGGCGGAGACTGTTGAGTGAGTGCATATGTCCCAATCAGTTGAGCCTGTGAACTGACAGAGACACAGCTATATCCTTGTGGACACCCCAGGACAGATCGAAATCTTCACCTGGTCCGCGTCTGGTGCTATCATAACGGATGCTATTGCTTCTTCTCTTCCCACCGTCGTTGCCTACATTGTCGACACACCGCGAACTGCGTCCCCCGTTACCTTCATGAGTAACATGCTTTACGCTTGTTCTATACTTTACAAAACGAAATTACCATTCATCATAGTATTCAACAAAATCGATGTGCAACCTCATGAGTTTGCCCTGGACTGGATGACAGACTTTGAAAAATATCAAGAAGCGTTAAACGATAAGAGCAGAGACGAGCATGGGGAAGGAAGTTATGTGAACAGCCTAATGTCAAGTATGAACCTTGTTCTGGAGGAGTTCTATAACAATTTGAGGGTAAGCCGGATCAGCTAATTGGGCTCTGGGAAAGAACTGATCAGTTTCAGGCGGTGGGTGTGAGCGCGATGACCGGAGAGGGTATGAAGGCATTTTTTAGTGCGGTAGAAGAGGCCAGAAAGGAATATGAGACGTATGTTGTATTATTGTTTAGCTCTTCGATTGGCTAATATGATTTAGCGATTACAAACCTGAACTAGATCGTTTGGCAGCTGAGCGGGCCGCACAGACCGAAGCAGACAAAAAAGCTCAGCTTGAGCGTCTTATGCGGGATATGAATATTTCGGACTCTCCTCGGTCCGGACCTGGTGGTAACCCCTTTGGTCCTCATGCCCGTAATGACCGTGAAGATCGATACTATGATGACGAGGGCGAAGCGAGTGACATCGACGAGCAGGAGCAAGAAGCTATCAGGAGACAAATGGAGGAAGAAGAAGAAGATGCAGAAGCGGAAGAATTGGGCAAGTTGGACGTAGAAGAGCCAGAGATCGGAAGCTTGGCCGGTGGAGCTGCTGCTGCTGCTGCGAGTCGGGGCGTAACATGGCCTGCGCCCAGATAGATGCAATGTGTGTACAATTAGATAGGCATGTATGTGCATAAAAGCAACAGTCTAGAACGATCTAACTTGATAAATCTCTAGGATGGGTGATCTATTTAGTCAAGTTCAGCCAAGTTCAGCTCTGGCAAGACGTCACCGCAAGTCTTCCAGCCCTCCCAACCCATCGCAACTTTCTCAAGCTTTTCGCCAGCCACCTTCAGATCATCGTTGACAACGTAAACATCATATTTGCCCTCCTTCGCGTACCTCAGCTCCTCCTTGGCAGCATCGAGCCTCTTTCGGATGGAGGCGTCGGTCTCGGTACCTCGCCCAGACAAACGGGATTTAAGTTGAGAAATGGAAGGCGGAGAAAGGAAGAGAAACACCGGTTCGAGGGGAGGGGTTTGGAGCGGGGCCTTAGCCTTTAGCTGAAGGACACCTTGCAGTTCAATGTCGAGAATGCATCGGCGGGGATGAAGGGCGGTCAAGGCAGCAAATGTAGTTCCGTAACTTGAAGGTCTTTTCAGCCAAGCTCATATGCATTTTGATGGATCTCACATACCAATTGCCCCCGAATTCGGCCCACTCCAAAAATTCGCCCTTGCCGACACCCTCCATAAACTCTTCCTTGGTGACAAAGTGGTATTCTCGGCCATTTTCCTCCCCGGGCCTAGGCTTTCGAGTAGTATGAGAGACGGAAAAACCAAAGGTATCAGGCTGGCTCTCAAAAAGAGTCTTGAGGAGGGTAGATTTTCCGGTACCAGAAGGGCCGCAAATCACAAGTGGCTGTTGTGAATGTCAGATCAGTGCGAAGAGGATTGGAAGCTCAAATATGCGTACGCGGTTGACGACGTCTGGATTGATGGGCCTCGACATTGAGGATGTATGGCGGATGGCTGTCCTGGAGAGTAGGCGTAGGGAAAAAATGGTGGTGTTCCGTTGCAACCTTTTGCAAAGCAGTATGCCGCTATATATAGGATGCCTGAAAAGAAGATCCGTTTGAAAGGATGCAGTGGCCGACTAGAACCGAAACTCTCCTTTAAACTCACAACAAACTTCTTTCGTTCTTCTGAGCTTGAATAATTAATAATAATTAGGGAGATCTTGCCCGGACAGTGCCGCACCCGCGCGGCCGGTCGACCGTGTAAACAAAGAACAAGAGTGCCACATCAGTAATCCCCGGCGTTCCTGTCGAGGAGCTGCCACCGCGCTGGCCGAAGGGCGGAATTAGTCCCGCGTTCCTCCTGGGGATTCCTATTATTATGCACGCCTACTTTTCACAACATGACCTCTCATCCCTTCCCCAGCCTCCACCGACAGCGTCCACCAGCTATGGACGACAACCACTTCCACCTCCAGGACCACGAACACACTCCAAACCATGACGATACTGCAGAGGCGCTCATCGCAAGCCTCAAGGCAGTCATCAACGACCCAAACTCCCACAACCAGCAGCCTTCAGATGTCCACGACCACGAAGCTGATTCAGAGTCAAGCCAACAGCCACAACATCATGAACAGGCCCAGAACACTCTAACCGCCTTTACCGCTGAACATCACAGCAACCCCTTGCACGTTGGACTGAGGAAGAGTCTTGCTCAATTGACTCATCTGACGAATGCTCATCAAGGCTTGCTGGATGAGCTCAACGGCGCAGGAGCAATTCAAAACCTTGCCCAGAATCTTAAAGCGCTCAAAGAGGGGAACAAGAGACAGATTGATGTGTTGAAAGAGTTGACTGCTCAAATCAAGGCGAGCGAATTGGGTGTCGATTTGTCCGTCCCTTGTTAGTATCACTTGCGTACACCGTTCGTTCATTCTACTGACGTCGACGCGCAAGTCTCCGAGCAACTCGATCCAGAACTATCCCCTGTTGTCTTGCGATCTGATTACGACGCTCTTAAAGCTCAATACGATGCCTTGCTGGTATCTGGATCCCCGTCTTCCGCTGTCGCAGGCAAACGACCAGGTGCTCCTCGCAAATCGCGAGCTCCCAAATCAGTTACTACAATCACCACTATTGAACCCGAGACACTTCGTGCAGTCGAAGACGACAAGCGCGCGTCCCATAGCAGTACCCCCACAGGAGGTGTCGAAGGCCGAAAGAAAAGATCTATCAGGCTTGAAGTAGGTTCACCTTGAATGATGTGGCGTACAAAACCGACCCTTCTCTGTAGCATCTTGTGCACAAAATGGCCAATCGCCGGCTTGGAGTTGAATACACTGTCTCTAACTTTGAGTCGAAAGGCTCTAGAGACCTTCCTGATCCAGCAACCCATCCACTTACCGCAGAAGAAAGTCCTAACGGTGTGGACGAGTTCAGACCTCATTTCGGAGCTGACATCAACGCTTCAACTGTGAAACCATTTATAGACAAAGTCATTGAGGATGTATGGGAAGCATGGCAATCCGGACAGGGAGATGAAGACGTCGAAGCCGACAAGCAGAAGGTTTTCGACGCCGTAAAGATCTACTGGACTCGGCTTTCTGTGAGTGAGGCCGATGTAAAACAGTGGCGTTAAGCTGACGGTTTCAAGAAACGTTACGACGAACAACAACACCGCGAGAGAGGGGAGATCCATCGAGACGAACTGTCCCGTAGAAAGCAGAACACATATCGTCGACAACAGTCCTTGCTCATGCGTCGCACAGCTCATTTCGACTGGTCTCCTCTTAATGCCTGCCGTCTCCGAGCTCTTTATCGCACCCTCTTGACCATCGATTTCGCTGCGCAAACGCAAGATCAACCGGATCCTAAGCGTGCTTACACTCCCGAGGAATGGTATGCCTATCGCCGTCTGGCCTGTGGCCCTCGCTTTGGCGAAGCGCATGAAGTCATTGATCAATTTTGGCTCTCTCCCGCAGTGCGAACTCTCCTCCTTATTCTCGACGAGTTTGCTCAGGACCAGCAGGCTCGTGCCAAGAAGAAGGGTAAGCCCAAGCAACCAAATCCTATCTTCCATCTACCCGCACACTTATGGGACCGATCGACCCTTCCAACTCTTCGCCCCAAAGACAATGACGGTTTACCACTTTCAGGCAGTCCGGGCATCATTCTTTTCAAATTTCACGTGGATGAACAAGTGCAACGAGAAAATCCCGATTGGGCCAAAGGACTTTATGATAATCCTCCTATTCCTCCAGAAGACGAAGCTCTTCCTAAACTTTCAGACCTCTTGAGCCAACCTGTATACGCTGGCTTACGCCAAATTGTGCACGAAGCGAAAGATCGAGCAAACCCCAAGGTGCTTACCAACGAGCAAATTGAGCAAATCAATTCTGGTGTTGACTTATCTTTACTCGAGGGTTTGAACGTTCCTCCTGCCGGGCTTGAGGGCGAGGGAGAATACATGACATTTGCAGCCCTCACACAGCTTGCTTCAAATAGTGAAGTCAACTCATCTCGGCCTTCAGGCCTACCAGAGCAACTTGTCGTACATGATGACGCCCCCAGTACTCCCAATCATAGCCATGTACACTCCGCCTTCCCATCTTCTTCTATCACAGCAGCTACCCCGCTCGCGACCCACATTCCAGGGGTTGGCCCTAGTCCCATCCCGCTTCCATATACTGGAACTGATGCTTCTTCGGCCGCTAGGTCTGGTACTTCAATGCGAGCGCGCAAGTTGGGTAAGAGGGCGGCGAGCGAGTTTCCCGGCGGAGCTGCGACACCTGTGCCAAAGAGGCAGAGGATCGTAGGTGCGCTGGAGAATGAGGGCGAGGAAGATAGGGATGCGGAGGTGGAAGTAGTTTTGGGGGGTGATGCAGCTTTTTTGGAAGAAATCTAAGCTTTTAGGAGGTCTTTGGTATGGCTGGGTTGTATATACTTTTCGGAAATTATGAATGACCTTAGGCCTCTCAACGCTTCAGTCATCAAAGATATCGATTCGCCATAGAGTGGATCAACAGCTGTCCTTGTTAGTAGTTTGGATCTCTTGTCCAGCTGTGAGTGAGACTATCCTCTTGGATCTAGTTTTCTCGACATAAAGCCCATTTCTCACGAACCTTAATCATATTCATTACTATCACCAAAATATAACCATCTTCGATAGTACAGGGGTTAGTATATCCGCTTTTCAGGAACTCAACTTCCAATGTGGCGCGGACGACCCGGGTTCGAATCCCGGTCGGAGAATATTTTTTGCTTATTTTTCCTGCTTACGTGCACTCAATTATTTTTCAACAATTTCATCTTTACTCTTACGTAAACATATGGCGTCCTATAAATAAACCATGAACCATGTTTCATCTTTCAGTTATAAACCATTTCTTGCTTTCAGAACGCTGCATCATTTCTACTCTCTCGAGCTCAGCGATCCCAACGACTGAATCTAGTGCTCCAAGTATTTCCAGTACATTCGAGGCTGAGGAGCTCACGGCGTGCTGTTTGAAGTTGCTTAAACGAGGACGCACGTCGAAACCGCACACGATATTTTGGATCTATCTCGGACGAATTTCCACGTCGTCCCGTCACATGTAAAAGTGGTAGATTTCCCTGACATAAGAACAGAAGGAATGTCCCGCCGTATGCATTAAGGTGTTAAGGAACAGCGCTTGCTGTACCGCGACACCAGGATCGACATCAGGTGAACGATCGAGGACATAAAAACTCAAGTAGCTGTTTTCCGGCCTCTATGAGGGCAGTGACACCGGTACAAAGGGTCCCCGATGATATCGAATGTCCGCCCGATGGATCCACCACCGTGGGCGCCGGAGAAAGCGCTCGACGGATCGCTCCAGCTCTTCCTCGCCAGGCTCCCCCGCTACTCTCGGGCTTTGCCCTCCCTCCTCTCCCACGACCCCGGCGACCCCCGCGATCGAGATCACGATCATGAGCATGTCCTCGACCTCGACCCCCTCTCCTTTCACCCGAATCCCTGGCCGCCGGTTGAGCGGCGGGCGGAGCAGGTGGTTCGGTGACGCGAGGGACAGAAGGAGGATCTTCCAGGCATTCGCGCTTTGATGGCATCGACCCGCTGGACGACCATGGCCTTGCCGCTGAGGACATCTCTCAGGGTCTTGGCAGACTCTACCCTAAGTGGAGGTAAAACAAGGCAGATCAGTATCTGGTTGAAGCAATGCTTTTTGTGGTCAAGCTTATAGAGTCTCTCGGAAGTTGCCCAGGAGGGCCACCATGTCTTCCGACAGGTCGTTCTCCCCTGCAAACTCCATCTCCACAGACACTTCCTTGAGTGCCTGGGTGACTGAGTGCAGCCCCGAGATCCCTTCGACAAAAAGGCGATGGTTGGAGTTTGTCACGGTAATGGCGTCCAGGATGAGGTTCGCAACGGTCGGGGGTAGGTTGTGGTCGATGGCGCGGGCGAGTAACTTCCAAACCTGCTGCTGTGTATATATAATGTCGTGTCAGATGCAACTATGCACCCCAAACCAGCCTAAAGTCAGGGGCTCTGCTGATAATTTGGAGGGCTGAAATGGTGCTTACCACAACAGTTTCGTCAGAGCCAGGGGCAGTTTCGGTGATGGCGGGAGGTTGTAAATGGGGGCATATGGCATTACAGTGATGTGTATTGAGTAGACGAAGGAAAAGGTGTAAAAGATGAAAGTTTGAGATAGGAAGAAGGAAAAGAATCCAGTCCATAGTTGCGGATTATATACTTGGGTCCATAGGAGATCGTGAGACGACGCCCATCATTTTTACTCAGCAGCAGTCCTTTCCAGTTAAGCACTAGTCCTTTCTGGCCAGGCAGTATAGTCTTTTTTGGTGGATTAGGTTTGATAGGACATGGGATGGTCCGGTAAATGAATTTCATCTAAAAGAGGTCAATCAGATCACAGAGGTAGTGCATTGCGCTATTTCCTCTCAGCCCCCACGCCGTCTTCTCTCATCTTTCTGTTCAAGATCTCCCGAGACACTCCCGACAAAATAGAAAGCACAGAATGACTGACAAGCTTCCGGACCCTTCAAGAGATCAATGGATGGCTAACAAGGTGAGTTCCAGTGTCGCCCATGTGGATACATTTGAGACGCACTATGGATGTCACTTGATTATGGTAACCTTTGTAGATATGCCAACGTCAAGCTATTCCTTTCATAGCAGGAAGATTGGACCACAGCCTCCCAAAGGAGTGCCAGTCCGAGTTGCTGGAGACGACCGCATTGCGATTGTTTTTGAGGTCAGCTAACGGGTCTGCAATGGCTGACGTCAAACGGGCAGTCGACGATCTGATCTCCGTAGAACAACAGTTGGTGCTAGTCAGAGGTACCCCTCGAGAAGAGAAATGGGCCTCGAGGGTTGAAGCGATGTGAGTTGAAACGTACTGGTTATGGCTGCCAGATGTGTAATCGGCTTATTCCATACTGATCATTAGGGTCAGTTCCGAGGGTACCAGAAGAACTTGGCAAGATCGATTGACCTAAAAGATGTCATTGGAAAGTACCTGCAGGGCGCTTGGTGGCAAGAAATCGACGTTCCCGTGCAGTGTCCATCCTCTGCGCCCTCTGCGGCGACTATCTAAAGTCCACAACTGCTGCTCCTAGCTTCTTTTTCGATAAGATCGTTACCAGCGGTGCGAGGACGCGCCCAAAAGAAAATGAAGCGTCAGAGAAAGATGAAACTTTTGAACAAATCTTGTTGATATGTATATCGTGCGTCGTCGCAACGGATCTGGACAAGATGTAAAGAGGAACGAAATGAGAGATGGGAAGTGGTGGTGGATGAGACGCAATCCTCGATGATGTTTATATTTACTATTACGTAATATACAATGCTCTAAACACAACCATGTTTCATCAACACATAAACCATCCCTTGCTTCAGAAAGCTGTATCACTCCTATTCACAAACTTACATTCTTTATCTTTTGATTTCTTGGACACTATACGCTCTTTATATCAACGTTTTGGCGACACCCCCCACTTTTCTTGTGATATTCAGCTTATGGACATGCCAGCATGGCAGAAAACAACGAGAAGATAACTGCCGAAACCACAACATCAAAACATGAGCCCCGAACTTCTGGTACACGTTACTTGAAACTCAGCCGTTTACCCACCCTACAGGAGGTATTGGACAGAAGAACTAGACCACCTCTGGATTTGTTCTGCTTCTATGTACGTTGAAAACAGATTCTACGAAACGGGACTTTGACGTGGGAGCTTACCGTTTGATTGCTCATTGTCGGCCCGTGCGTTCACAGATCTTTTTGCAAAGGGAACTTTCTGAGGACGCGTTAGATTTTTGGCTGGATGTGCAACAGCATGAGAATTTGTGCAAAGCATATTTCAAGGTACGTCTATGTATAGCAGATCAACATTGACCTCTTATGCAGGACATCCGTCGCTCAGGCCGTTCAATACAAGACGAATGGCCTGAATTCGCAGAATACGCACGGGCAAACGGTACACACTTTGCTCCTCTCCTTTCTCTCCCTTCGGAACCTCCTTCGCCCAGCCCAGCTTCCCCCGACCTTGGCTCCTATATTGCATCACCCGTACCCGGTTCCACTGATTTTGATTTCTCGCGCTCGCCCGTCCTTGATACACGGGCGAGGCGGGATACAGAATCACATGGTAGACCTGCGCAACACTCGACTCTGTCCCCCACGCGGATAAATAGTCAGGCTCAGCGAGGAGAGAGGCAAAGAGATCGGCCAAGTACGGCACCAAGCCAGGAGATGAGTCTGAAGGGTAAAAGGAAAAGCAAAGCGCCTACAGTAATCGCAAGGGATAGGGCCATTGAGAAAAACGCGCTGTTGGAAAGTGCAGAGAGGATATTTTACAGATATCTGTTCGACGGGGGGGAGAGGGAGATTTATCTACCGTAAGAGTACCGAGCTACGGAGTAAATGAAACATCACTGACAAGGATGTAGACCATCCTTAAGAGTTTACAACTTCCCTGAATCCATCAGCGGAGATGTGTCCCCTCTCATTCCTGACCTTTTCCATGCTCAAAAAGTCTATGTCTTCAAGGCCCTTGAACAAGATGCCTTTCCTCGGTTCCTGCGAGCTAAAGCCTTTGCCAATCTGACTCCCCTGGGAAGCATTGTCAGATTAGTCGCTGGCCTATTTTGCCTTTGGGGAGCATTTGTTTTGGCATTTTCGTTGATTTTTTTGGATTTCAAGCCACGCTTGACGCGACTGTGGGCAAGTCTGCAAACGTTTAACAACTGTGTACCTGCTGACACCCCGTTTAGCTCATCTTGCCGTTCCTTTTCGGCTTTGTTCTTCTTCTCTCATCATATTACTCTCTCTCACCTCTATTATTCGCCTGCAATGTCTCTGAAACTACCCCTTTCCACTTTATCCGAGTCCGTGAACCATATGTTCGCAAGCTCATTGCCATCCGAGCTGGGATCATTGTCGGAGCGTCGGTACTTTTGACAGTTATATTTGTCGTTATATTTACTGTCGTCCCCGGTCACAGACTGTAGACTAGATTAGGCTGCGGGGTCTTAGAAGAAACTTGTAGGATGTGCCTAGTGTTGGTTGATCATAAAAGGATAGTTCGACCGATTTGTTCCTTGTCTAATAAACATTTACGATACTTTTATGTATGTATACGCACGTAGCCTGCTTAAACATAGTCATCGTGGAGGTCCGCGTCCGTCGTATGCTGTACAGGCGAACCGACACTCATGGCATGACCCACAAATAAGGAATGCAAGGGAAATTTGAAAACTGCATAAAGAAGCCCAAGACAGATTAATAACAAACCATAAAACGTGTCATCATTGCTCCCAAGTAACATGTCTCTCTCCGACCCCAGCCCATTCCCAAGTCTTCCAGATTTCGCCCTTCAACTCCTGATCCCTGACTGCAACATTCGCATTGCGTTCCACCATATCGAGTACTCTTGCCCACAGCCTCAGGCGAGAAGCAGTCGAACCCGTATGGGGCATAACGAGGTCGCGTAGTTGATCGCGCGGGATGAAAGGTTGAGGGTTAGTCACGGGGTCAGTGTAATGTAATTGTTCCTGATCTTGCAAGCGTTTCAAGGCGACTTGTACCAGTTCCTCGGCACGGTATTTTTCTTGCTTCCTGCGGTTTACTTCAGAGCGAATATAGGCAATCGCTAGGAGGACGGCAGCAGTAGCTATGGAGTAGGATTAAATTGCGCCGCTTTCATTTTATGATTGAAAGAGGGAAAAAAAGGGGGAGGGGGGACTTACAACCGAGCTGGCTCTTCCATCTGTGTAGCAGATCTGTCGCTTCGAGTTTTGCCCGACAGGCTAGGGTGAGCTCTGTCCTAGCGGCAGCATAGCTGGTCTTGTCATTCCTACGTCACACGCTGTCAAAATGCTTCCCTGAAACAGTGCGTAAGACGACTCACTCAACATCGATGAATACAACCAGATCCTCATGCTCTACCAGGTCTTTGATGGCCGCAGAGAATAGCTCGTCAAACGCCTCGCGCGCCAACTTGGAGTTTTTCTGTCCGCTAAACCTTTCTCTCAGTTCCTCCTCATCCACACCATATCTTTCCACTTCGCCTTGATCGAGACTCAAACTTTGACAGATGATATCGCCCCTATGCTGAGCAAGACTCTTCTCCACGGCTTTTGCAAGCGCCCCGATCAGGCGTTTTTTCGCAGTATCAGGCCTGCAGGCAGGCGGGAAAGGGCGAGGACCAATGCCAGGAAAGCCGTTTGCTAAAGGCGAGAGAAAGGACATGGGGTGTGTCACAAGTTTGTATTCTGGAGCACATGAGACGATTTCACCATGTGAGCATTGAGCGTGAGCAGGGCACGCTGTGCAGCCTGTAGGAACGGGCAAGAAAGGAATAAGCGGTAAGTTTGTAGTGTCGCACACGATTTTCGTGGCTGCGTCCTTATCTACCATGTCGAGTTTGGCTTTATCTAGCAGACACGCTTCGGCTTCTGAGCGAGATGCTTGACGATGAAGAGCTATCTCATTGGTATTCAAGCCAGTGTCGCAGAAGCCTATAGATGAAGATTGCTTCTGGAAGTTGGATATGAAGGTGAGGAGGAGAAGGAAAAGCACGGAGAGCGGCAGAGTTGCTCGAGGAGCAGGGACAGTTTGATTGATTTGGTCATTGACGCGTTTAGCAAGAGACTTTGGACCGTGGAAGGAGCTGATGGAAGAGTGTATGGTGACTTCAGTCTCGTCTCTTCCATCACGAGTATGGCTGGCCGAGATCCGGTTGAGTTTCTCCTGAACTTCTTGGTTATACGCCACCGCAGCGTCTAAATCTGAGCCAGAGTGCATGGCACGTTTGACGTCGGAAAGAGGGGTGCGGATGTTGTCCCTGCTAGGACCTACTCGGCGAAGAATCCCAGGCGGCGTCGTGACATAAGCTGGGACTGGTTCGGATGATCGAGGTTTTGTGGTCTTTAATTTGTTGGATGATCCGAGACCGATGGAGGACTGCAGAATTTTAGTTTCTGTCCCTTTTAAGGGTGGGTCGAGGAAGAAGAAAACACAAAAAACGCACCTTTCTACGGCGCCTTTCACGTTCGGCGGCCTCCTCACTCCCACTCTGAAAGGGATTGAAGTCTGAAAAGCTAGACTGTTCCCCATCAGACCTCCTTGACGCTCTGGCTTTGCTGATTTGCCACATCTCATCTTCCTTTTCACTTTCTTTCTGAACGTGATCCATACTCTTGGCCGTTGACTCACTTTTCCTGGTACTGTGAGGTTGGGAAGTAGTACGAGCCGCATTAGGAGTGCGAAATTTCTCTGTTCCTAAAGATGACGATGGGGCTTCAGTCGCAAAGGCGGATGGGCCTGGGGTCCCAGAGGCACGGCCACCGGTTGTTCGGCGGGACTAGAACACCATTAAGTAAATGACAAAATTTAAATGGTAAGGACATACGGAAGTCGGCAGTTCAATTGTGGGTCCAACTTTGAGCTCTGCTTCTGTTTCCCGATCAGCATTTTCGACCTGAATAATCGGTTGTTTCCCCATCCTCGATTTTCTCTTCGCCGGAGACTGCTCAAGCTCAACTACAACATTTTTTGCTTTAGGGCGCATCTTCTTGATTGGAGGCTCAGGACGGTCAGGCTCCACTTCGATAACCATTCCAGGTTCCGCTTCATCTGCCTGCGCCGACACCGGCTCCGCGGCGACTCGTCGCGATTTGCGGGGTCGTTTGATTGGAACCGCAGGCGTCTCGTCACCGTTGTCTGAGACAGATATAATGCCTTTATTTGACGGCTGCACGTTTGCCGCAGCTGAACGAAGATCCTACATAGTTTAAAAAGATCAGCAGACACCGGGTGAGGTGGCTAAGAGATAGTCAACGTACGGGTGCCTGGCTGGTGATATGGGTAATGAATTCTTGAACGAGTTCGGCCTTGGTGAAGCGGGAAGGGTAGCCCTTGCCATGGGCGAGTAAGACAGATCTGCAGGTGATGAACAGTTAGGGTGGAGTGTGATGAGCATACAGGAGACGGGACTCGCCGAAGCTGCGGCACCTGCGGGACGATGGGTCAGCGGGTCTACTAACTGGGGGAGGGACTCACTCTGAGGGTGCTCGGGTCGAATCCCTCTGCAAGATAGACCTCTGGAGGAGGGGCTGCCATGGTTGTCGCTGGGTGGACAGTGGTGCCGTACGGTGCGTGTTTGTTGTTGTTGTTGTTGTGGTGCCGCCGGTGTTGTGGTGCGAGACGGGAGCGGGCAGGACCGCACATCCATATTCACCCATTATTACAAGTATCTGTTTTTTGCTTTTCTCCACAAACAAGATAATCCGAGATATTCATGTCACTCCTCCAAAAAAATTGGTTCCGCCACTGCCCCCGGTGGTCACCGCCCGCGGTCCGTGCCCGCATCCAACAGGCCAATACTCTGTCGCGGTCCTTGCTCAGGTCGCGCGTCCTCCCGTCCTCCATCCTTCCTCCTCTCCCACAAAACACACGCAATCCTGCGCTAACCATTTGCCACCCTTCCATCCACCGCCACACACACAATGACTTCTCTAGTATCCTCACCTCCCGAAGGGATCGCGGCCGCTTCTTATGTCGGTTTCGATTGTGCGTGTCCCCTCGTTCCAGTGGCTCGCAGAACACCCAGGCTGACACTGTGCGCAACGCTTGGACAAACACCATCTGTTAGCTATCACTCGGCAGATCGAACATAAACTCCTGAAGCGTGGCTTCCAGTTCAATGTGATGGTAGTCGGTGGGTTCTGCTGCTGCCTGTCGTGTTTGGTGTAACACTGCGGCGACTGACGCAGACCGATGGCGCATGTAGGGCAAACTGGCCTCGGAAAGTCCACCCTCATCAACACACTTTTTGCCTCTCACCTCATCGAGTCCAAAGGAAGGTTTGAACCAGACATTGTGCCCCGTCAGACGACAGAAATCGCTGCTCAGTCCCACGGTACGTTTTTGTACACTCTGTTAGTCTTTCTGCGTGATTGTAGCTCATGTCATGGCCTGTTGTTAGTGATCGTGGAGAATGGGGTGCGACTGAAGTTGAACATCATAGACACTCCCGGATATGGGGACAATGTTAACAACGAAGGCTGCTGGGATCCAATCATCAAATATGTGCGTTCCCCCTCCTAGTTGATAACTGATTGACCTGTCAACTAATTTTCGTCAAAACAAAATAGATAAAAGACCAGCACTCCGCTTATTTGCGTAAAGAACTCACAGCCATGCGAGACCGCTTCATTCCTGATACTCGTATCCACTGCTGTCTTTTCTTCATCAACCCCACGGGCCACACTTTGAAACCTGTAAGCCAAGCACGATTTAAAATACTGAAAAAGTCTGGGACTGACATAAAATAAGATTGACATTGTGGTCCTCAAAAAACTTACCGAAGTAGTCAATGTAGTGCCAGTCATTGCAAAATCCGACTCCCTGACTCTGGAGGAACGAACCCTTTTCAAACAGCGGGTATGTCAAGCTTGTTCCTCTCAACCGGTGGACAACTACTAACGCCGTATTAGATCTTGGCCGAAATGCATCACAATCAAATCAGAATGTTTCCCTTTGACTCTGACGAACTCGACGAGGAGGAGCTTCAACTCAACGAGCGTGTTAGGGTAAAGTGGTTTCTGTAACTAGCATTGATATAACTAATATGATACTCTTTTAGGAAATGCTTCCATTCGCCGTCGTTGGCTCTGAACGAAGTGTCATCATTGATGGCAAACCCGTGCGTGGAAGGAAGAACAGGTGGGGGGTTATCAACGTCGAGGATGAAAGACATTGCGAGTTTGTTTACTTGCGAAACTTCCTTACGAGGTAAGTCATTTTCGCCAGGATTGTTGATTCGCGACAGAACTGATATTATATTGCAGAACTCACCTGCAAGATCTCATTGAAACCACTGCACAGGTGCACTATGAAACTTTCCGGTCGAAACAGCTCCTTGCTCTCAAAGAGTCTTCCGCCAAAGCCCAACAAGCATCTGCATCGACGGCATAATAGTCGTCGGCTTTCTGGCCCTACCACTCTTTTGTCTTATTAACGTGCCTAATGACCACTTATGTGCTATATCGTCCTATGAATGAATATTCTTTCTGATGTGCGACAAAGATAACGATGAACTGCATGCGTTTTCAGGGTCGACTAAGGCCTCATTAAACCATTCTTGCGTTGCTTCAGAACAATGTGTGTTATAGTTAGAATGGTAAGCATTGAGTCATCTTCCATCGCCCATTAATTTCAACTCCGGATTATAGGGCGTAAGATATCCAAACGTTTTCATTCGCAATCTACAAAGGTTGCGCATGGGTATTGGTATAGTACAAACGGGTAAATTAAGCTGAGACTAAAGATGCCTGAAAAATTATACGAGATAAGAAGTCTCTGATAATAATGTCCGCGATTATAAGTAAGGGATACAGATTTTTGCCGCATCATTTATTCGTCGATATAAATTTTACAGCTGGAGAGTGACAGACTTGGTGCACTCGCCGTTTCGAAGGGTCCATCCGCGCTTGCAAGCAAAGGCTTCACATCGACTACCGGAACAGGTGACGGAGCCTCGGAGTACACCGGGGAGTGCAGTACAGCTAATTTCGTTATTAGATGCTGTCATGAAACAAGCAGGAGAAAACTAAACGTACTCAACACCGGTAGATTCAGAGGCGTTGCCGCTGGCGCTGTACTCGCCGTAAGTGCATCCGCCACATGATTCGATATCGGAAGTAGGGTCAACACACTAAAGGTAGGTGATGCTCAGTCAATTGTCCAACAAGTCATGCCGTCGAAAAAAGGACTTACCTCCCAGGAGTTGGTTACGCCATCGACGTTACAGGCGCTCATGCCAGTAGGGCAGTCCCATTGCCTCTCCCTGATCATCTCGGACCTCTTCTGGGCTTGAATCCTTTCGATGGCACGCTTCCTTCGGGGAAGAGAACTAGCAGCCGCCGCGGCAGGGTGACTGTAAGCGTAGAAAGAACCGAGACCGCAGTAGGAAGGAGAGCCAGAAACAACAGTTTCGTCACCGCAAGAGCATCCGTATCGAGGAGAGAGGGTGTTACCACCCAAGAGGTAAGGAGTGAAGTAAGCGTCCGAAGTGCCGGCGCAGAGCTCAAAGCAAGCTCGAGGAGAAGAGACAGTGGTACCGAGGACGCCGGTGACAGTGTTGATCACACCCGACACAAGACCAGAGGGAGCGTAGCAGTTTTCGTAAGAGAAAGTGGATGAAGTAGCATAACTCTGTTTTCACAGATGAGTCACTGAATAAAAGCAGGAGTGATGCAGCACAGACTTACGGCAGCCTGGACGATGGCGACGCATGCGGTAGAGGAGCCAGTTGGTACGACATAGTTGGCGGCACTGATGTAATTGGCCTCGGAAACACAATAGCAGTTGTTGCCGAGGACGATTGCACCAACCCAGAAGGCATAAGGGTAGTTGCTGTTACCGCAGGAAGACTTAATGAAACAGCAGATCAGTTGCCTATTCTACCCGAGGAAATTGAAACAGATGCTTACGACACAAGTGGCACTGTCGCTCTGTCTACTGCTTACGCTTGCAGCACCGTTGGCAGCAGTAGTAAGGACACAACCAAGGTAAGGAGTGTCGGCGAAAATAACTGGAAGGGAGAACAGGGTGCCAAAAAGCAAAGTCGCAATAGTGGACGAGAACATGGCGGGTATTGTTTGCGTTGTTGTTGTCGTGAAAGTAGGTGAGTCGATGAAAAGAACGAATGTAGAGGTTGGTAAAAGCTCAACTACTGATACTATCTACGAAGAGAGAGGAAAAAACTAAGAACCTACGAACTGTGGAATGAGAAGCAAATACTGATGTGGATGAAGAAGAGAAGGAAAAGGCAACCCACCCCCCCTTCTTATATCTTCTGAGACAAAGGCGTCCTCGATCCAAGACACCCGATCTTGACTCCTTCTCAAGCGATTATCCTGCTAAAAGTACATTTGTGTGTCAAATGGAACCTTCCTTCTTGAATCCCTGATCAAGCGACATGCTTGGAGAGGTAATCGATGGAACCTAGTTGTCCGAGTGTTTTAATTTGTGCTTTCCAGATTCTTCACCATCATTGTGAAGTATAGAGATAAGGAGACTTAAAGTTAGAAGTGATAGTTGATTGATGACTCTTGGCGTCTGATCTCTGTTCGTTCATTTGAGACTTGAAAGCTAAACGATCAACACCGGGAAGGACAAGATAAATGAAGAAAGGACGCATCCCACGCGCAATGTTTTGAAAACCAGCCCTGTGTCTCATGTATTATACACCATAGACAATAATCTTCTGCCCTTTTATTCAGGTAAGTACTGGGCCATGCGTCACCACCATTCTTATTTTTGTTTTTAATTTCTGATTGTCTCATTCTTGATCGATATCATCATAATCCTGGAGTCTGGTTAGCTCATTCCCAGTTACCAGTTACCAGCAGCTACCAGTTAGATACGTCGGGTGTCATGTACCATGTACATAATAAGGATGCGATATGCAATAATCGACTATGCGTTACACGCTACACAATATACAGTGCATAACATATTGGCACAACTAGCGATTACCGTCATCGCCCTCCGTTCTCTTCTTCCTGCCCGCCATGGGCTGGATGTTAGATAGTATCTTCTGATTCTGATATATCATGTAAGATATAAGATTGTTTGCGTCGAATATCGATTCACCCCTTTGTTTTCAACATTCATTAATGATCAGTGATAGCTCTGTCCTGCTGTCTGAGTTTTCAGTTTCCAGCAGTCAGCAATCAATCAGTAATAGTTAGTCACCAGTCATAAAGTCAGATAGTAATTGTGATGTTGTTCCTGTTTAGGGACATTGATAGTCGATAATCGACTATAGCCTTTCATCGATAGGGAAATAAAGAATAAATGGCCGAGCTCCGAGTGCCGAGCGTCCAGTATTGTAGCCGAGAGCCGAGTACATTTTATTATTAGAGGGTTCAGGGACTACGGGTTGAACCATCGAATCGACCATACCTCATACCACCGGAGACATTCCAGGTATTTTACCCTAATCAAATGAAAAACAAATGATCGGATAATAGATGTCCGCAGTACTCGATGCATTGCATAATCTCAAAGTCCTGTAGTCAATGCATACGGTTGTACTCCAATATCTATGCATGCTTGTTCTGTGGTTTTGCCTCTGCTTTCTGCTTTCTTATGGGATGGCTGATCATGATCTTGTTGAGTAATCCTGAGTACGTCCATTTTTCGATTGCCGTTCTTCTCTTTTTTGCCCTCCCTCCGCCTCATTTCTCCCTTCTTCTACTACCTAACCGTATTCTGTACATACTCTATATGACAGTGTACTGAAATACCTCGATGCTCTACTACATTCTATTCTCCATATAGCTTCGCACCCTCTGTGCACGGCGCATTTGCACTCCATGCTTGGCGCTTGGTGCGTGGTGCTTGCATTTGCATTGTAAATTGTAGTTAGTACTGTTTGCGAGACAAATGTAAGACCTTGGCAATTTATTTTGTTATTAGTGTGATAAAGAAACGGAGAAGGAAAAAGACGTTTTCTGTTAGGTATACAGTTTAAGGGAACGGTAGGTACAGTGCCAGGCACACATAATTATGGAATTAAATAGGGAAATAGGGAATTTAATTACGGTTATGACCTTTTAAGCTTTTTACAGCTGCATGTTCAGATTAATATGTTTCATTTTTAAGAATATTTAAGGGTCATTAAAAAGGAGAACTTAATGTAAGAACCATTAAAAACGAAATCTGCCGGCTCGAGGTCTTCTCTTCACTCCCAATGGCAAACTTCCAACGAACTTCTGCAGCGCTTTGATCTTTTGCAGCGCCAGAGACATCTTCGCGTATGAGCTTCTTTCCTTCAACCTTACCTGGTGGTTGGTAAGATATTATTTTCTTGCGCCTAAGAATATCACAGTTTTCGACCATGAATTTCCGTTCATCAACCTCCACTCTTTCGAGGAGTCCCTCTCTTTGGTTTTCCCGTATTTTCCCACACCATTCACGCTGGGTGCGAAATAGACAGTAACTGTCTGCCTCCTGGATCTCGGGGGATGTTGGAGGGTTTTGTAAACGACTTTATCGGCCGCGTGGTTGGCTGTGACTCTGGCGATCGGAGCGATAACGTGGTGTGACAGCAGCGAAGACCCACCATAAGGTGCGGGCAAGGTCGCTAGGGAACATCTTCTGGCTTCAAGGCTGAGCGGCACAGCATACTTGGCTGAGCGAAGGCTGCAGATCTCTTCTCAGGAGGCGTTGTCAAGAAGGATCTACTCTTCCTGGATATCTTGTGCGTGTGAGAAATGACCGTTGCAGGTGCCGTAAGTCTTGAGAAAGGTATATGCGGAGGAGGAAAGCTTGTTATGGTGGAAGGAATTGAAGTTTGGAGACTTTCATGAGTCCTTTGTTGAACCCAATATGCGACACAGCGGCCAACACTACGCCTTGACTGGGCTAGCGCTCTCGTTAGGCCGAATAAATAGCCACAAACTTTGATTCAGCGGAAAGAATTTCCACGTTCCAGATTGTCAGTATGCTGCCATCTCTATTTATTGCCGTTCTTTCGTTACATATAGTGGGAGTGGACCAGATATAAGACGAATGAGGCACTGTGTGTTTCAGTTATATGGCTAGGCGAGGGGGCGATCAGCACTATACATAGGATTACATTATTGCCATATACTTACGTGCCGTACGTATTAATAGTTGTCTGAACATGGTCATCAAAGTCAACCTCCGTCCAGTTGCGTAGTCATTCCAGGTGCCGCGTTCCCCCCATAAATAAACAATAGATAATACAAGTCGGCCATCTGTGTTATTATGCTGTGTTGATTACGTCATTACCCTCCGCGGCGACTCGGTCGCGCACGTAGGTACGAGTAATCGTTCTCATCGTCCGTTTCCGTTGTCCACTGTATCTGTGTTTCCCCGTCCCCCTCTGTCTTTTCCCAGCTCAGTCCAGCATGTCTGTCTCATTCACAGATCCTGACCTCAAACCAACCTACGAGGCCCTCATTCAGGGCTCCGCCGCCTACGACTGGGTACTCTTCAATCAGCCAGGCAATGAGCTCAAGTTGCAAGCCACCGGAAATGGTCTGGAAGACCTCGAGGAAGAGTTCATGGATGGGCGGTTAGTGGATCGAATAGGGGCTGCAATGTACTAAGGCTAACACCCAATGTAGCATCCAGTACGCCTTCGCCAGGATCAGAGACCCCACTGTAAGTGAACAATCAGATTGGTATGATATGGCCCTTATTCTACACCACAGAGCAAACTCGACAAATTTGTGTTGATTTCCTGGTGTGGCGATGGCGTTCCTGAGTTCAAAAAGGGTCTCTATTGTGGGTGATATTGGATCCTGGACTGGAGTCTGAAGAACTAACGTCGCGTTATGCTGCACCAGTCACCCAGTCCGCTCAAGTACAGAACAAATTCCTCAAGGACGCCCATCTAGTGATTCAAGCCCGCTCTGAAGTGGGTAGATCGTATAAACCTTGTCGGAGGATGAAGACTCACCTTTTGCAGCTTGATGTTGCTCCTTCGCACATCCACAAGCGTATCCAAGAGTCGTCGGGGTCCAAATATTCCTCGTCGGCAGCAGCTGCTCCCGGTATCAACGCCGCATCATCTGTTAAGCCGGCTCCCAGTTACAGACCGAGCCAAGGCCTTGGAGGATCTCAAGGCAAGGTATGTCCAAAAGCAATTCGCGCGCTCCAGCTCCTCACGGCCAATAGCCCACAGCTGTCGCAACTCCCACGTCGACCTTTCGTGCCCCTTCTCCTCAACACGCACCAGCCGCTAATGCTGTAGCGCCTTCTCGTTTGCCAGCCACCCGTGAGGATAAACCCATAAACAGTGGCCTGAAGTCCTCCCCTACCACTGCAGCTTCCGGACCTGCCAAGACCTCCGCCTCTACCATTTCAGCTTCTGAACCTGCCAAGCCCGTCGCCGAAGACCGCATCACACCAGTAGGCACGGCCTACACGCCCATCAAACTTCAGCCGGGCAAGCTCACTGGTCGATGGAATCCTGGTGGTATCCAAGAGGAAAGGAGCGAAGAGTCTCCTGTCAAGATCCCCAGTATCAAGGACAGGATGGCTGCATTCTCCGGTGGCCATGTGTCCACTCCCGTCCTTCCTCAACCCAGTGGCAATAAGCTAACTTGGTCCGCGAGACAGGCGGAAGCCAAGAAACAGAGAGAGGAAGAGGAAAAGGAGAGTGCCGCTGGTAAGTTCCTCCCCTCATAGTTCGGATACAATCAAGCTAAGTCTTGTACAACAGCGTCCAACGATAAAGTGATATCTCCTGCCCCGACTGGCAGCCGGGCTATGCCCCCTGTACCTAGGCCGTCAATGCCTGTGACATCGAGCGACCTTTCTGCTGCAGCCCCCAGCCCGCCTTCTGCTTCCGCCACTATTAGTCCCCCATCTGCACCGGCAGCTCCAGTTCCTGATGCCTCAGCTATGCCTTCTGTGATTAGGAGTTCGGTACCACCTCGCGCTGCTTCTCCCGACTCGGACGAGGAAAAATCGGATGACGATGACTGGGGGGCTCCCCCGCCTCCCCCTCCTCCTGTACCCTTCAAACCCGAACCTGTCACGGAGATTGAGCCGGACGCACCTGTTGCTGCACAGCCTCCCCCTCCCCCTCCCCCTCCACCCCCTCCTCCTCCTCCGGCCGCGCCTGCTCAACCTGCCAACTCTTCAGACCCTGTGTGTTTTCATTTTATCATTATGTTGCCCCATGAGAAAACGTCTGATATCTTTTGTAGCAAGTTGACGAGCTTGAGCGGCTCAAGCAGGATCTCACTTTGGTGGAAACTCCTATTACTGGCCCTCCTCCGCCCATTCCCGAGGCGTCTCGACCTAGGACAATTGAGCCCGCTTCGGAGCCTTCTCCGGCAGGTAAAAGAGCGAAGGTCCTGTACGACTATGATGTAAGTTTCGAGCTCTAGGCATAGAACATTACAACATCCAGCTGACGACGTCTTGGTACAGGCTGCTGAGGACGTGAGTTTCAAAGTCAAAAGGCCAATACAGAGAAACAATTGTCACTAACTATCCTTTAGAATGAACTTTCTCTGAGGGAAGACGATATTATTACTCAGATTGAGCAGTTGGACGAAGGTGAGAGACATATATCTGGTTTCATTCTAGAGTACTCATACCTCAGTATAGGTTGGTGGTCCGGGACAAATGCTGATGGTCAATCGGGCCTCTTCCCTGCCAACTATTGTGAACTTATTGAGGACGACAGCGCTCCAGCCGCGAATCCCCAATACCAAGTTGAGCCCGAGGCCGAATTGGAGACAGAACCTACTATAATTGATGCCTCGCCCCCATCTCCACCCCCGCCACCTCCACCCCCTCCACCTCCTGCCTCCTCTTCCTACGCCAAAGACACCGTGATGATTGCTGCGTACGAGTAAGTCCTGACTTTCCACGAAAAATGCTGTGCACTAATGTATGGCTAGTTACGACGCGAGCGAAGATAACGAGTTATCTTTCAAGGAGGGTGATCAGATTACAGACATTGAAAAGATTGATCCTGATTGGTGGCAAGGGAAATGCAACGGGCAGGAAGGTCTTTTCCCTGGTGAGCAGCCTGTACTTTGCAGCTATCATAGATTGAATGCTTACTGCGACATACCATCGTAGCGGCATATGTTGTGTCGCCTGACGAGTATCCTCCTCAAGACTAGACGCGGAATAAGCGAATCAATTAAATTCTACTACACATATGACTTAGAAACATCTGATGAATTGAGTCGATGGATTGAATCCTGCTTAAGTGTAGTTACTGGTTGAAAATGCCACAGAACATTCACATCTACACGTTAGTCATAGTATCATAGTGAAAAATGAACAGCGCCGGAATGTCACAAGAGGAAATAAAGGCTGCATGATATGAAGTGATTGCTGACTACGCCGCCAAAACCCTCAAAACTTCTCACTATACTGAGTCATGACCTGACTACAGAAGATGCTACTGCTGCTGCTATTGCTGCTGCTGCTGTTGTTGTAATTGTAATTGTAACTGCAGTTGCTGCTGTTGTTGATGCTGAGGAGAGAAAAGTCCCTGCGAATATCCGCCACCACCCACATGTCCCTGGACCAGACCACTACCGGCTGTGCCACCCATTCCTCCACCAATCACACTTCCTACAGCGCCTACACCACCAAAAGACGAACCTATCCCGCCGAATGAAGGTTGTCTCTGACCAAGAACATTCACTCCCGCACCGGGGGAAAGCGATAATCCGGGTGGCGGACCTGGCCTTTCTGCGACTGTTGGCATACTTCCTGGCGCACCCCAACTTGGCGCGGGCGTCGGATCTCCAGATCCCCATATGGACGGGGAAGCGGACCATCGACCCGACCCGGGTGCGGCAGTGGGCATGTCCCAAGATGTTGTCGGTCTACGTTGCTGGGGTTGAACAATTTCATCGTCAGCTCCGAGAGCAGCTGAACCTAGAACTCGATCAGGCGGAGGAGGTGATGTGGAGCGGAGAACGTTCGGTCCTGATGTCTGTCCATCTGAAAATGATGGACGTCCGATTGGGCCCAGATTAGGGGGTGCGATGGGTGCAGGCGGAGTAGGGCGGTAATCGTCAGGTGTAACCGACCCAGAGATGAGAGAACCCATTTCACCTGCACTGGAAACACTGCGAGTCACAGGCACACCGATGGGAGCTGTAGGAGAAAACGCGTCATCCGCCATTGAAGGGATACGACCTGAGGGCTTGACTGGAGGGAATCCCACACCGATGGGAGCTGTGCGCAAATTGTGGTCAAACCCTGGCGGGCTCGGATCGGTGAATCCTCTTGAAGGCGGGTTAGGCGAGATTGAAGAGCCATTTGCACGAGGAGGGGAATAGGCAGGCGACCCAGTGGGATAAGCGGGCCGGAGGCCCGGAGGACCGAAGCTTTGAGCCAAAGGCATCCTAGAGAAGCTGGCAACACCAACAGGAGGAACAGGCTGAGGATAATATGCCGTGGGAGTTTTCTGCATGGATCGTCCTGGAGTGGCATTGGTGATCGGACGAGCGGCTCCTTTAACAGGCGACAATTGAGGGACAGGAGGTGCGGACTGTGGAGTAGAACCCTTTGAGGGCGACTTGAGGCCCAAAGTCGCCAAAACCGGCGCAGTTGCAGCAACAGGAATTACCCGAGCAGCGGAAATCCGCTCAGCAGCTGCTTTGTCGGCAGTGTTCTTTTCAGCTTTAGCAGCACGTTCCCGTTGAGCTTGTTGAGCAGCAATAATTTTTGCTTGCTCGACCGCTTCTCGCTCTTTTCTGGCTGCCTCCTCTTTCCTGACTTTTTCCATCCGCGAGGCCTCGAGTCTCTCTTGACGGATTTTCTCAGCCTTTTCCTTGGCTTCTTTCGCCAGTCTATCCCTTTCAGCCTTTTCAAGCGTCTCCTTCGCAATCCTTTCCTTTTCTGCTTTTTCCTTTGCAGCCTTAATTTCGCGTTCTTTCCTCTCCTTCTCCTTCAGCTCATTCTCTCTCGCTTCTCGCTCTTTCTTGGCCTTCTCCTCGCGTTCGCGTTTTTTCTTTGCAGCCTCTTCTTCCCTTTCTTTCTCCTCCTGTTGCCTTCTCTTACGTTCCAGCGCTTGGCGTTGTGCTTCTTCCTGAGCAGCGCGCTTCACAGCTTCGCGTCGAACACGTTCTTCATCCTGTCTTCGCATGCGCTCTCGCTCTGCTTCTTCTTTACGGAGCTTGGCTTGCCTTTTTTCCTCTTCCAGGGCCGCTTCGCGAGCAAGGCGTTCCTCCTCGGCTTTTTGCTTTTGCGCCCTAAGTTTGACACCGTCAGCACTTGCAAGCCAAACGACAACTCATCAAGAGAGACACTTACTTCTTCTTGTCCTTCTTTTTCTGTGCCTCCTTGGCTTTCTTCTCTTCTTTAGCACGCTTTGAATCCTCTTCTTCCTCCAGTTCGCGAAGCAACTGTTCTTCGCGCTGCTTGGCGACCCGCTCGCGATAAGCTTGCAGTACACGCTGTTCAAACATTCGCGCGGCAAAAATCTGGAACATTCGTTTACCTTCTTCTGCGCGCTCTTTCTCCGTCATAGGCTCGCTGTGATACCAATTAGTATCGTGTCATCGAAAACACCAATGAATATTACTTACTCCCGACTCTCATCATCATCCTCCTCTTCCTCTTCCTCATCTGTTTCTTCCTGCATATCCCTTAAATTTTGCTCTTCCCTTACAGATCTCCGGATAGCCAGTTGCTCCATCATTTCCAAGAATTTAGTTCCATCGTTCTTGAGCATATCATCCGCAATGGTGAGTATACCTCCTGGGCACAAGCGGTAAAAAGAACACCAGATGAAACTTAGCGTAAGCCCCCCTCGAGAGAGTTTAAAAGAGACAGAACTTACCTTTGATTGTCGCAAGGTTAGATCCAAAAGATAGGAAATCATCGCCACCTTCAGACCGGGGAGGAGCTTTCACAGGAGGCCGCCGAGGCTGTTGACGATGAGTGATAGGCGGTGGAGGAGGAGGTTCATCAATCTCATCCCCTACATCAGCCTCGTCTGTTCCGATATCATCATCGTCCAATTCATCATCGTCCGCATAATCGTCATCGTCATCATACTCTTCGCTTTCCTCGCCATCAAGATCGTCTGGATCATGATCATGCAGTTCCGGCGCTCGATGATCATATTGGGTAACGGTACCACTGGCGTCCACCTCAACGCTTCCTGGGAAAGGGCCGGCACCACTTGGGGGTGGACGAAGACCGTTAGCGGCGACTCGCTGTTCGGCTGCGTATGAACGAAGCTCATCGTAATACTGTTCGTATAACTGATCGAGCTCCATCTCGATGTTAACCTTTTTCCTGCCACAAACTGCACAGCCACAAGAATGTCGATGCTGCTCCTTCATCTTTTTTAACACCGCATCTTTTTCTATACGTAACAAATCCCGACGCTCAGCTTCTGACAATCCAAGCCAGAATACCCTAATATTTTCTCGGTCTTCAGCTGAAGACTGGGTCCATATCTTGGCAGGAGGCGCTGTGGCAGGCGATTTGCCCTTGGGAGCAGGCTTGGCAGTCGATGGATGGTTGTGGCTGTGACCTGCGTGTGCGTTGTGTGGCGGGGCTGCACTGGCGGGTGCTTTGCCGGCGGCACGAGCTGATCGAGCAGGGGGATTAGCAGGAGGGTTGGTTCCCATGGGCTGCTTGCCCGCTGCACGGGAACTGGGAGGCGTAGGAGTAGGCGCAGAAGCAGGTGCGGGAGGCGGAAGAGGATTAAGTGAGGGCGGTTGTTGAGAGAGAGGTTGGGGTTGATGTGTAGGAAGCTGAGGTTGGGGTACAGGCGCGGGCGCACGAGGAATCTTTGAAAGAGTAGAAGGAGGTGGAAGGGGAGGAAGGGGAGCGGGAGGTTCTACTGGGGCAGATAGAGAAGCTGCGTTGGCTCCCTTCTTCTTCTTCTTCTTGTTTTTCTTCTTGGGCGCATCACCATTTGCCGCAGGATGCCCCTGGTCCTCTTCGATCTCCTCTTCATCATCGTACTCTTCTTCTCTCGTATCAGGATGACGATGGAATCCGAATTCCTCTCCTATGGTCTGCTGAGGTGAGGGAAACGACCTGGCATTGGCATTTATCCCAGGCATGAGATTTGCACTCATTCCGTGGCCTAAGCCCATCCCTTGGCTAGCGGCTTGTACTATTTGCTGTGCCATCTGGTACATTGTCCTTTGGCTTGAAGTAGTACCTGGCGTGCTCTGACTTATGGAACCCGTAAACGGCACGGCATCACGGATGAACTGTCGGATATGCGGCGGCAATGAAGACCAATAGGCATCGTCTGATCCAAATTCCGGGTCTGCCATCCTCTTGTAAAGCTCGTTGGCAGCGGAGATAAGATCGTCGTGGGTGATGTTGAACGGAGCTGACAAACCGGCGAGCTGACTGCCGTTTTGAAGCGAAAGATTATAATCGATAGAATAGGAGCCAGGGAAGTCGCCTTGGTTGAGCGGCACGTCGACTTGATCGTAGTATGCAGTATCGTCGTATTGAACGTCAATGGGATACGAGCCCGGACCTGGGAAGTTGAAGAACGCGGGGTCAAGGGGATCTGGGACGGAGGCGGGGGGGAGAGGAGGAACAGAGGCAGGTGTTTGAGAGGACGTCTGTGGTGCTGACTGTGGCTGAGGATTCTGAGACTGCTTTGCTGCCTTCTTTGCGCGCTTTTTCGCTGCCGACTTTGAGAGGCCGGTGGGTGGCTGCTGCGACTTGGAGGACATAAGATTGGACTGAATTCGGATCAGCTTCTACCCATCTCTCTGCTGCTGGTCGTCCGTCGTCGCATCGACAAGCATTTCGCATCTCGCTCGCCGCCACTCCTGATCTACTCACCTCGTCGAGCCTGCGGCGATGCCTGAGGACTGCCGCGTTATGTGTGCTGTGTCGCCGTCGCCGCTCTCTCCACGGCTGTCTCTTGGAGTGGTATGAACGATGGTGTTGTGCTTGGAGCTTCTTTCGTTGTTTCTTTCGTCCTTCCTTCCTTCGTCCTTCCTACCTCGACCAGCTCTACAACCACCGGGCCTCAACGCCTCCCCATACAGACCGCAAAATGCCGCGGTGTTTTGCCCCGTGTGGCATGCGACGGAAGCAAATGGCGGCCACGATCTTTGTTCTTCGTTGTTCTTTCGTGACTCGCTTCTCAGCGGCAAACCATAATAAAGACGAGTAAATAAATAATCAGTTGCACAAAGGGTCCTGTCCATCATATTAAGCGGCTGCTTCTACTGCACTTCCTTCTCCAAATGGAAATGCAGCAGCTGTATGTACAGTTCACAGTTAGATGCTGCGTCACTGTTAATAATCAGCTGTCTGCACAGTGACCCATTTTTTGTCTCTTTTTTGTGGCTGTTTAATGACATGTATAATAATGGCCTGATGACCTTCAAGTATAGTCTAAAAGACGGTACCTTGCATAATAAGATTGCTTCCATAAAATTCTCTTCGGAGATAGTAATAGTGGAAATCAATTGTCGTGACAGACAATGCAGGTTCTCATGCAGGTTGACAATCCATTGTCCGTCGTGCTCTGGAGCAGATATAATACGAAAGCAAAAGAGAAAAGAGAGGCAATAATAAACTCGTGCATCATCATTACTACCGTCTTAATGGACTGGGGCTGTTCTGAGATGCCCATTGCGGCAGCCCCAATTTCGTAGGAGGCGGAGGGGTAGCCATTCTTGACTTAACCACTGCACGAGCCACCGTCTGATCACCATTCGATAATGGAGGAAAACTAACCGGCGATAACTGCTGTTCCGCCATCATGTTTCCAGCACTGCTTGGGGGTTTGAAGGCCAACTTTTTCCCTTCAGCAAAAATGTCCTCCATCACAATCTCAAACGCTTCTTCACTTTCCGAGGCGTAATCCATCCATAACTTGCAAAGTAGCAGGGCGAAGTGTGCGTCTTCGATAGAATCATGGGAGTTTGTTTGAATGTCTTGATGTAGGAGATACCATGCAAGGAATCGAAGAGAGAGTTTACGCTGACTTCCTGGCAAGGTGTAGATCAGGACAGTGTCCATGACTTGTTCAGGTGGGACGAAGATGTCTGCCAGTTAAAGATGATCAGCAATAAAAAGAAAAAGGCCAGGGCAACTGGTTTGAGCCACGTACTAATGGTTCTAAAATCTTTCGATAAACCGTGGCCGACAAAGATGCATCCAAGGTCCACCACTGCATTGATCAGCTTTTCCTCCATCAATCAGGAAAGAATACTCACGCAATCTTAACTTCTTGTAGGCAACCTTGAGAGGCACAAGAGTATGCGGTGAGTTGTTCGGGTCCAAATCCCCCGCTACAGATCGTGAGCGGCAAGCAGTCGCTACAAGTACGTTGGACTTACCCTTGATACCACTGAATTCGGTAAGATAGTCCACCACAGCCTCACTCGTGTGAATATAATCGTCAATAAATGGCTTCCCTTCCATTTCCCCTTCTCCTCGCAAGACTGACACCCGCGCCAAAGACATATGTGACGGTCGAAGAATATTCTTGGTACCGTCCGATCGGAACTCCATTTCTTCCTGTCTCACTTGTTAGCGATACTACAAGCACGCAAGGAGATTGGCGTACTTGCTGGAGAGCCACAAATTCGGCGTCGATAGCAACGAGGGTCCCTCTTTTTGGCATCTCCTCCCGTTGTAATATCTTGTGTTTAATCATGTCTTGCTTGCGGTTCCTGAACACCTATTTAGCTTACTCTTTCTACATTTGGTGATAAAGCGGCTCACCAAGCGATAGACACATCTTTGAATAATATCTCTCTGTCAAGCTCCTTGGGCAACACTTCTAAATTCAGCAGCTCTTCCGCATTCTCCCTTTCGAGGATGATCACAGCTGGCACCTTCCATTGGTCGGGGAAAGAAAGAACTTCGTCCTCCGAGACTGGTCGGACGAGGAAATCATTGAACATGATCCATGCCGAGGAGCCGTCTTTTGATGGCACTGTTTCAAGTCAGTTAAGTCACACTGAGCTAATGCAAGACACATACTTTTGACGAAAGACACAAGATGAGCTACAGCGTCTGGTGATTCTTGTATTTGTACCACCATCGACTACACTTGTTTTAGCGAGATCTTGTCCATTTATGTTCCACTCACCCGAATGGAATACTTGACCCCTTCCTCCTGGCCATTCTCAAGCTTCCCTACTTCTCTAATTGTTACCCTCTTCGGTAAGAACCTCCTCACGCCATCTTTTTCCTTTACGTCTTTCTTGTCTTTCCAGAAGCCATATACGTCAGAGTTAGTCACCATCGCGTTAACTGAAAGCACTGGAGGAAGCGGATGCCCAGAGGAAGGCGAGAGGCTACGCCGAGAATCAAGAGGGGCAAAGGCTTTGCATGAGGAGCAGATGGCCTTGGTGGTCGAATCTCGAATGAGAGAGGAGCGTAGGATATCCGAGAACGAAAGTCGAGGATTCTGTCAAGGATTAAGCGTCAATCCTGCGGAAGCTAAGAAAGACTTACCATTTTCTTCGGATATACCAAGTCAACAACATGCAAAGTTGAGTCTCTAGATGAAACAAATCCGCAATGTCTGCAAGTATTGGTGGTTTTAATTTTGACACCTAGCACCTGGTCGATTGCAGACGGTCCATCATTCATTGATAACCCATCCAGTCCAGAAGTCTTCTGAGGAAAAGGGCGAAGGTGGAAGGTTTCACCGTCGACAATGGATTCAGTACTGAACGTAGATAGGAGCCATCGGTTGAAATTCTGTATGAGAGAACCGTATGGTGCGGTCGATTTGCTGTTGGTGTTCTCGTCCATTAAACCTAGAGCGTAGGCCTGGCTGGTGGCGCTAAAAGCTCTTGAAAAGTTGCTTGCCTGACAATTCCTTCCTTTCGCGTCTTCTAGCATTCTGAATAAGAAGCCCGCCTCACACAAGAGACAATGTTCCTTTTTACAGTCAACACAGATGTGAGCAGTAGCAATGGCTCGTAGGGGAAGTGTGTAGTGAAGAGCTTGGAGGAGAGAGTTGGTGTACGAGTTGAGAATATCTGTTTCCAGTCCAGAGTAATTTGTGCGGTTATAGAACCTGTGTCGCGTCAGTATTGCCTCGAAAGTAGTTGACCGGAGCTCACTCAAAGTCAAAATCCTCGATTCCAAATTTGGAATATTTGATCTCCACCTTTCTATAATATTTCGGGACCTCCCCATCGTTAAGCTCCTCCTCTATCTCCTCTTTGTCTTTGTAGGTCCCCTTTTTATCCTTCTCGCTTCTGAACCTGGGCCCGCTATCTCTCCTCCCCTTTCCTCTAGCTCGGCCTTCAGCACCAGGAACAGCACGTAAGACGTATCGTTTACCTCTCAGCTCTTTTGGATTCGGCGCGTACCCCACAAAGTCTACCATCTTCATAGACGAGAGGACAGGCTGAGGGATGGTGGCCGGAGGATTAAATAAGGGAGAAGTGGACGTAGCATAGCACTCCGATGGAAATTGTGAAAGTAGTGCTTCATTATAGTATGGCATTCCCACAAGATTCAAGGGGGTGCTTTCTTCCCATGCAATTGTCGGTAAAGGATCAACTTGATCGGGCCATTCCGGTTTAACCCCATCGTACCCATTGAAAGGAGGTAGGACAATTGACCCATTCTCATCAACCGCTGCGTTCTCCCCCGTCTCATTCGTGGTCCAGACGTGCAATTGCCCATCCCCATCGCCAAATGCAAGGTAGTCCCCTCGAGAACTAAGAGCCATGGAGGTAATGTACGAGCTGACATCAAGTTGCTGAAAGACGGTAGCGGATGGACCGAGCGACATGTCAATTGTTTGAAGCATGCCTTGCTGTGAAGAGACAACTATATGCGAGGAGGAAGAAGGATGTAGCAAGACGAAAGCCGGGCCGGATGAAAAGGAGATAGGAGGAAGAGGTCGTAGAGCTCGGACGTCATACAGACGAATCAGAGGATCGGGTAGAGGATGCCCTTGCCTGAGAATGACGGTTAGTATTGACCTTGATGACTTGATGATACATACATGTGTGTCCAACCCCAAGTAGCGACGATATTGCCTTGAACATCCGCCCCACTCAATCCGCCGGTGTGGGCCTGTACTGGACTTATATTCTGCGCAGCTTTAAAGCCTGTTCTAGGGTCGAGCACGGTGACTTGACCAGACAAGCCCGCGGCTAGGACGGTTCGATGTAATGGGGCAAGTTTGACCACAGGGCTGGAGTTCTCTATGCTCCTCACCACTTCACCTCGGGCAGTGTTGGCGAGAAGAAGTGAGCCAGAACCGCCAGTGATGAGTTCGTGAGAGTTGGTGGGATTGGGAGACATCGTTCGGAGGGAGCGCGTCACATCACTGTGCGGTAGTTAGTGGATAATCGATAGTCATGCACGCCAATGTCAAGCGCACCTGACAATCCATTTGGGCGCTCCTCCTCTCTTCCGTCCTCCGATACCACCTTCTGTTAAAGTCCAAACATCTCTGTCTGTAACCCTGACCTCCCTCACAGCACTCACGCCTTGCGCGCTAAACCCTCCGCCTCCGATCTTGCATCCATGGGCGGGGAAGTGTACATTCCTAGCAAGAGTTAGAGGAGAACATAGTGCCGAGACGATTCCGGAGGATGCGCCGACCCAGAGGACATCGGAAAAGGGATCGAGAGTGAGGGATGTCGGGATGGGTTTGGGGTCGAGGGCTGTCGGTGGGAGGGGCAGGAGATGGAGAGGGTTATAGTTCATCGCTGCGTATCCCGGAGGGCATGGGCGAGGGAAGTATGCGTGTTGCCTGCGTCGCGATGAACTGCTTTCGAGGCAACAAGGATGGATGGATCCAAGGACACGAGTAACTTCTCGAGTCTACGTGCGGGCGTAGACGAGAAAAGACCCGCACCGCGTCGCTGCTCACCGCTGGTGTCAACAACATACGAGTAGTAGTAAATCAATGAAATAATAATCGCTACATAACGTCAAAATCATTGGACAGGTCTGGTATGTCACTGAAGATAGCATCAGATGAGACTGTGCATCGACAGTCCACCTCGCTCCCACCATGCATACCGCGTAATTTATTGAGCTTCAGACGTAATTTCTATGGACATCGGCATACCCATCTGAGTCCCTCTTTAGAGGTCCTTTTTCCCTTCCACTTCTCCCTTATTACTCTCAAATCTTTCCATCGCAGAGAGTCTCTCAGGAAGTGTCGGGTGGGAGTGATGGTACATGGAGTACAACCAGTCACTATGAGGGGAAGACAAATTGGTGACATGCAGCTTGATCAGCGCTGAGGCAAGGTCTGGCTTTTTGCCAAGGTTGACCGCGAACTCATCTACAAAAGCGTCAGCTTCCCATCAAGCCAGCAACCTTGACAACCTCACCAGCCTGGTACTCGTACTTCCTGGTCTGAGCATGCATCAGAAACTTGACAAATGCGTCGGTAGGTTCCAGAACGAGTTGGAAAAGGATAAAACCAATGCAGAATGGCTGGGGGGCAGCAATGGCCAACTCAGGGTTGAAACCAAAGGCAGCATACAGAGACTGATTGTTGATGAACACAGAGAAGACGAGAAGAGTGAGGAAGAGGTGAATTTGAGTACCGAAAAGGAGTTTGGTGGGATGAGCTGTGAAAGCATAAGAGAACTGTTGAAAGGCAGATTAAAAAAGAAACACTCACAGTAGTACCAATGACCAAGCTCGTGGCCTTGGGGGAAAACTATCAATAATAACATTTACAACATTCGGTTAAGGACTTACCGAGAACAGCGACAACCTCATCTGTAGTGCTGTCCTTGATCAATGTATCATAAATAACGATGTGTTTGGACCAAGGAAGACCGTAGAAGTAACTAAGCCAGGATATTTACGTGTCAGTTGAACTGAAACTGGCCATTTTTTTTGCTTACGCGTTAGAATGCGAGCTCCTCTTGCTGCCGTCAATAACGTATAAATGTTTCAGAGGAAATCCCAGCTGGCTCGCGAGGGCTTCAACCTTGGTACGGAGCTCACCCGCGGGAAGGGGAGCTAGCTTATTGAACAATGGTTGGACTATGCAAGTTTTTAGGGACGTGTGCTTCGTATACATTGAGGATACTCACTAAATGTGGGGTAGATAATTTGGAGGGTCAATTGCACACAGACCCTGCAATGCTATTAATTACCATCGTCGACTCTGCTAGAAACTGACTTACAGGAACAGCATCAACCAGGGCACAAAGCTCTTTCCAGAAAGTTCAATGATCTTGAGGAACCCAGCCAAGACAGGGAGACCTAAGAGGGCAAACAGAAGATAGCTTTTCAAGGTGTCCATCACCCAAAGAGTTCTAGTTGACTTGTTGAAACCATGCTTTTCTTCGAGCACAAAAGTCTGGTAGTATGACCAGGGAAGGCCGGGAATGGCGGTAGAGAGGGTGAGGATTGTGATCCATACGAGAGACCGCACGATCTACCCTTTCATTAGCGATGAAATATAACATACAACAATGATTTTCATGATAAGTACCCACAATCCAGTTGGGACCCAGACCCAATAGATTAGTGAACCTGCCTGCGACGTCCCACAATTTGGAATATGCTCCTGACTTGATCATAATCCAGCCGAGAATCTGGTTAAACACAAGTTGGAGGAGTTGAAACCTTGTTTTATCTCGACTATAAGTTTGAGCTTTCCGGAATGTATCGCCTTCAAGGTGAGCCTTGAGGGCCGGAGGAGGAGCTGGTCGGTCATAACATGGAAGCTGACGACGCCTGGTTTCCACGATCACTTAGCTTAGAAGATATACAGTACATAAAACCTCAAACTTACAGGATATACACCTCAAATGCCGTCTGCAGCCAAGTGGAGAGAACAACGATAAATCGATAATCGATCGCACGATTATCTGCCAGGTGGGCGAGGTGAGATATAACTCCGTCTAGGAGGGCAACAGGAGAGCGAGTCATAGTGAGTTCCTGATGCTAACAAATTCCAGATCTATGATATCTAGGATAATAACCAGTCGAAGATCTTCACAATTTTGCCGTCTGCGGACCAGACGGACGATTGCTAATGTGGTTGGCGATGTCGTTGAAGCCCTTTTTGTTCTCCAGCAGCGCCCCTTTCCGGAACTTATGACGTGGAAGAAGCATACGGAGTCAATCCACTCGCCGCTTCAAGTAAAAATATTCCGAAAGTGGATCATTCGAAACATTTCCAGCCCTTGCTTGAACAGCAACAACAACTTCAATAACCATGGCCCAAGGAGCAGGAAAATCGATCAAGGCGAAGGGAAAGTCAGGTGGATCCCAGAGGAAGAATACCGGAAAGACAAAACCCGGAAAGCGTGAAGTTGCGCCGAAGGATAGGCAAAGGGTACTGGAGAGGTCCCAAAAGAAGGTAAATTTGTGTTGGTTGTCACTCTACAAATGGCAGGACTCCCAAGTAGAGATATCATTACTGATCGAAGACATAGCAACTTTCAAGCAAAATCAACAATTCTATTGAGAAGCAGATGGTACAAGCTGCCTCTGTGGGTAAGCTCTCCATCATGCGCAATGTTGGGGAACTCGAGAGGTAAGTCCGGCTACATGAGCTTCCGACCATCTGTTGATTTAGTTCCTAACAGCGGCGAGGGCAAAGATGGTAAAGCCAAGGGTAAGGGCAAGAGCAGATAAGTAAGGTGGCTCGATTTTTTAGGTAGGCGCATTTTGTTTTAAAACATCAAACCAGGTACTAAATAGTTTGCAGAGTTAACACATCTGTATGATATTGTTGTACGCCTTGTAACCTAATTCTAATCTAATTCGAACTATTATTTCTCTATTTAACCTCGGTGCTACATTTTCCGATTTCCATTCCAACCCTTACAAAGGTCTCCAACTGTTTCTTGCTATTTTCAACGAGATCCTTGTCAAATTCTACTCCGGCTGATTTTGGAAAGACTGTGATGGTAGTGGATCCGCCATACTGAAACCAGCCTAGCTCTTCACCTTTGCAGACCTTATCACCCGGTTTCTTGGACCATCCGATGGAGCCCACAAGCATTGCTATACCGCAAATCATGTTTCAGTATGGATACTGAGGATAACAACAATATGAACGAGAACGCACCGCCTATAGCGACAAACGCAATGGGAACAGTTTCTCGACCGGATCCAAGGTTGGCATGGATAAGCATAATAGAACGCTTGTTCAAAGTGAAGACATTGAGATCTAAATATTTGAAATGAACAAATCATCTAAGAGTCAAGCGCGCAAGGCCACCAGAACACACCTTCATTGATAGCTTGAGGATTCACAGCTAGTTTTATAGGGTTCATGTCATGCAAACTTGCCTAAAAATTGTAGCCGACTTACTGTACAGTTCTCCTAGAATAATCCGCCATCAACTTTCTTCCACAAGTGACCAAGTTGAAAACGCACCATCGATATCTTTGATAGCAACAATCATACCTTCCACGGGTGAATGGAACCTATGATAATCTTGTGGGGCCAACCTATGGATTGAGAGAGCGGCTTCACGATCATCCTGTACTGCTTTGAATGTCATGTCTGCGACATCCTTCCCAGTCAAGAGGTTCGGAAGCGTGAATTGCTGCCCCTTGATCCTTTATCACGTTATCGATCATAATTTAGCCTAGCAAAACCACCTTTCAGACTGAAGTTACATACCAGAACTTCTTAGCTTGGTCGACTGTCTGGTACACTGTCAACCGACAGTCCGCAGCGGAGACAATAATGGTTGGGTCTCCCACGGAGGTGATTGGTCGGGCGCTGGCGATCAGACGACGGGAAAAGAATGAGTTGAATGTCTGGGGATAATTGTTATCACCACTCGCGCGGAGTACAAAACAGCTTACTGGGTACTGGCTCAAATCTTTCACTAAAAGCTCGTCAAGAGGCAATTCATATGTTCTAATGAATGACCTTATATGTTCCTCTACGTCGGGTCCAGTCTGATCATACGTCTGCCCCTCTACTTAGTATTCAGTATACGTAGATAAACTGCATATTAGATTATGACACAAACTCACGCTTGATGGACTTTTCTCGCAAAAGCTTTTCAACAGATGCGTATGACATGTAGCTGTTCTAGACGAGAAATTAGCAGTGCCAGGTATTTGTATTGCGTGCTGGACAAGGCTCACACCTGAAACAAACAGGAGATGCATACCGACGCGCACATCTGCCTTTCGTTATTATGTGCGGCTTGGGTAAGCATATAGCGGTTGTGGGGGCTTACAGATCGGCATTGTTTCAAAGAATTTCTTCCCAGTCATACGATCGATCACGTAATTGCCTACAGATGCTATGTTAGGTTGGTAGGAATGGAGGAGGACAAGGAGACAAGCTTACCCATATGCTCCATGGCAAACAGCTGAACAAGTACGTTAAGGGCATCAGAGCTACATTAATACAGACGATATCTATCCGATCGGACGTACATGATCTAAAGTCTCCTCGGAGGGGAAGAACTTTGCTATCCAATGTTTAGCCTCAGGACCATGGGAATGAACGGCGTCCGATCTAAGCTCGCTTGCTTTACAATATATTAGAATTTTCCTGCCATTTATGTATACTAGATGTTTGCGTACGAGCAAGCTGATCTTTCCGAGCGCCCCTAACAGCTTTCGAATTGGACACGATATGGTCGAGCGAGTCCTCGAGTGGTTTGCCGAGCTCTTCAGGAAGAGCTTGGACAGGATGAGGAGATTCCTGAGTTGAAGGGTCTGATATGGGGTCCATCGCAAATAGGGCTGTCTGCTGAATAAATGTACTTGTACGCTACAGGGAGGAAAGGTATACGCATAAGAGTGCGTGCGGCTGATAAGAGTGGGAAAGTGGGTGATAATCTCTTTGTGACGTCATGGATGTAAAGTGGGTGTCCGAGTAAGGGAAGGAGGGTAGTTATTATGATTATTTACGCAATTATTCTTTGGGATGAGCAGTTATAGAACTTGCACAACCATGGCCACCGCAGGCCCCAGTAGACGCCCCGATGGCAGAACGCCTGCCCAGCTTAGGCCTTTGCATCTGTCCATTGGTGAGCTCGATCGTGCAGACGGCTCGGCTCGCTTCGCTTTCGGTATGTCTCTTCTTGTATACCTCCTCCGCAGACTGCTGAACACATGCCTCGTAGGGTCAAATGCCGTCCTTGCAAGCTGCTCTGGTCCTATAGAGGTCCGCCTCCGTGAAGAACTCCCAGACAAAGCCACTTTTGAAGTAAATCATCGCCCTCTCGAGGGCGTTGGTGCAACTCCTTCCCGAGCTCTTGTCACCACCCTTGAAACTATTTTCCCTCCCATCTTATCATTAGAAAAGCACCCGAGATCCCTTGTTCAGCTTGTAGTGCAGAGCTTAGTGCCATCTACAGGTAGGGTTGTGTACGGGTCTGTCTTTGGGGCGGAAGGGGTGGGAGCAGAGCAGAACACATGGCCGGCGACGGATAAGGACGATTACGCCTATATCCCAGAAAGTAGAAAAGATGCAGCTAGGATATCTCCTGCAGCGGGGTATACTTTTACTGCTCGAGCCGCCTCTATCAACGCTTCGACATTAGCACTCCTCTCCGCGGGTACAATATCGATCTTAGCACTTCCCGTCGCTGTAGCCCTCGTGGTGACTACCAAAGGGAGAGTGATGTTGGATCCAGAAGCCGATGAGGAGAAGCAGGCAAAGGCGAGACTCGGGTTCGGCTGGGCCTGGGGTGCAGTATTTGGGACGGCCAATGAAGAGAACAATATGGGAGTTGCTGGGCAGAACGACGGTGGGGCAGAACTTGTTTGGATCGAAAGTGAAGGTAGCTTCACTAGGCAGGAAGTGAGTATTTCATATTTTTTTTTTCAAGCAAGACTTGAGCACTGATGATGAGCACCTCAGTGGTCGGAAGCGCTGCAAATGTCCAAAACGGCCTCAAAGGCAATCCTTGAATTCATTCGAATCCAACTTGACGCTCATCTTAGTTCACATCAACTCTCATAGACTTCGTATTTTAATGCATTGTGTACACTATAATGACTGCGTTTTATTCCATTCTTCTATGACCTTCCCCAATTTGAAGACCAGATTTTCCATACCCCACTGTCCAGTGATGGCGACACCTATTGGCCACCCATCGGGACCTTTACCGGCCGGAACAGACATGGCGGGCAAGCCTGCAAGTGAGGCGGGAACGTTGAGCAGATCCTGGATATAGGTCGCCTCTGTTTGATCACTGTCTTCCCCGGTAGGATTAATTTTGGGTGCTGTGCAGATTGCTGTGGGGTGAATAATGAAGTCTACCGCATCCGGTGAAGGTAAAGCCGGCGAAGGAGATAAAGGGTGGGGAATCCGGAAAATTGCTTGAAAGTCCTTTTTCAGGCAGCGACGAATGTACAGTGCTTTCAAGTACGTGTTGTTAAATTCACTTGCCGCCGATAATCAGTCAATATCGTATTGTTAGTCAGACAGTGGCAAAAAAGCTCTCACTCTGCACTTAAAACATGGGTTCCTGCCAAAATTCTCTTCTTCACCTCTATCCCAAACCCTTCGCTTCTGATCCTGATCCTTCTCTGAATCCCACTCTCTTCCGTTCTCTTTCCCACTGTCTTCTCAGCTTGCCCTGCAAACCAACTCCCGCCATATCTTCCCAGATTGCTAGACGCTTCGGCACTTGCGAGGACATAGTACGCAGGCAAAGTTTTAGGAAGAGATGGTAATGACACTGGGTGAAGAGTTGCTCCAAGCGACTGTAGGTGTGAGAGGAGAGAACGAGGTGTGTTTATGTACGGAGGAGGTAGTGAAGCTTGCCTGGGTACCCCGATGCGACAGCCAGATAGAGGGCCAGCTGTTGTAGGCAGGATAGCAAGGTGGGCCTTCAGGATGGAAAGGGCCTGGGAGCGTGAACGGGTAGATGCACATGTCATATCGTTATCATCTGGATGTGATATGACGTCTGCAAACCATGAGTAATGGAATGTGGACGAGGAGGATGAGAACTCACTGAACACTCGTTCAACGGCGTCGACTTCTCTCGCTAGTACACCAACGCAATCTAAAGAGTCGCCGTACGCTACTACGCCTCTCCTACATATCGTTAAATCCTGAAGTCAGATTAACAAAGGCAGGGAGATACATACCGGCTGATGAGCCCATATGACGGTCTAAGGCCGACCACACCACAATAACTAGCTGGCAAACGCACTGAACCACCCGTGTCTGTCCCGAGAGCTCTTCAGGGATGGAGAGGTTAGTTTCGGTGATTGAAGGACATATCAAGACATATATGCTCACGCGTAACAGCTGCCTTCTGCTACAGCAGCCGCTGATCCGCCTGAACTTCCGCCGGCTGACCGAGGTGGCTCTTCAGGTGACGGTGAAGCCGGGTTATATACCGGAGAATAATATGGGGGTAAATTGGTAGTCAACGAGCTGACGTAAATTTGATGAATAATCAATACCTGTTCAAGTCCATCTCATTACTCACCCCATACCAAACTCATCCATCTTCGTCATCCCAACTATTTGCGCCCCCGCTGCTACAAGACTCGAAACGCATGTAGCATCAAAAGGCGGCTTGTAATCTTTTAATGCCACAGAGGAGCATGTGGTAGGTGCATATGAATAAGATATATTCTCTTTAAGGGCAATAGTCATTCCTGACAGTGGGCCTAATAGGGGTTCAGATCGTAGAGACAAGAAGAAAAAACAGGACATACCGTCCGCTTTGACAGTCGGAGATGGGTCCATCCATGAGTAAGGTGTAGGAGCTGTTGCTGATGTACGTGGAACTGCTGTATGGCGTACGGCGGCTTGGTTAAAACGTATGGTTGCTCGCATGGCCGAAGAGGAGCAATTGTAGGTAATATTGAGCGTAACTGAGACTCGAAATCACATTACAGATTCACAGATTCCGTCATAACAACCTCATTCATCGATTGATACCACATCCGTCGGGCAAATATTTTGATCCCGTCCGAAGCGACAGAGGAAACGGGGGCCGATGAGTCAGATCGCCGAGTCTAAATATATTGTAACGGTGCAGCCAGCGTCCCAGCAATCGATCAAATTGAGGAATGGATCAAGCATTCGTTAAATTATTCTCCCAAAGCTTGTCCTAAAACCATCCTATATGTGGCTCGCAGATGCCCTCAAGCCTTTTGGTGACTCTTCACTCGCTACTAGTCAAAACCCGCTATACATATTCCACTCGCTGTGGTTTCTTCTTGTATTGTGGTGGTTGGCCTCTTCTACGAGGAGGAGGGAGTCTGTCGGCGGCCAACTATGAAGGAAGGCTTACCTATGCTGACCTTTTGAACTCTGTTTCTCGGTGGACTCTACTACTGAAACCGATGTTGTGCAACCCAGTTAAAGAGACACTGTCGCTGGTTTAATGATAGCTGACAGCCATTATTGGAACATCAGAAGCTTCGATGACTGAATCAATCATCAGTACTCGGTACAGGCAGGATCTGCATTGCATTATCTGCTTTACAATTGCTGAGAGTCGGATCATCATTACATCCGGAAATCCAATAATGTTGATTTTTTTTTCTCATGAGATACGTAACACCACACTATATATGTATACAAAGCTACCTACAATCTGATCTTTTCTCGATTCCTATCATAACCATTCGAAAATTCCTGCCGACCCCCTTACAACCAGTATCTAAACGCCGGGTGATCGTCGCCCAGTTCAACAACTTCAGCCCGAGTCATCCCCTCCAATCCCCACTTTTGCTGATATGCCGGGTCATCATATTCTTGAACTTCATCGGGAAGAGGAGCGGGGCCATACTTTTCATCCCTCCTCCTATTCTCCCGTTTATTCATGATGTACAAGAGAAGCGCCATAGAGCCATTCAAAAGGCAGAACGCCATAGCCGTAGCATGTCCAGGTTGGAAACGGGGGGCATCCTTGTTGCGATATGCCTGAGAGGAGACGATACCACCAGAGTTACCAGCGGAGAAGACGAGACCCATGCAGATGGCTTTCTTATCTAAATCATATATCAGCGCAATGACCCTGGCAGTGACGCGAGTGATACACACAGTGATTACCCCAAGTGTTACCGGTCCATGCAATTGTGGTGGCGATAAGAGGGCCGGCAGCGGCAGACGACACGTACACGGCAAAGTATAATGCACCCTGAATTTTACTTAATTATGCTTCTTTCCTTGGAGCAATGACTCTGCTTACAGGGTATCGAATAGGAATAGTCAAGAGAAGTAGATAGCCAATAGCACCAATAAGTGACCTGGGACACAGTCAATTCGTCTCTTCGATTCACACTAGAGCATGGTCTCACCATCCCATAAGGAAGAACCCTCGTCTTTTGAATTTATCACTGAGAAATGCAGTCGTCATTGTTGTGATGAACATCAATACATAGGCTTCGAGATCGTCAGCTTATTTCCACCAGGGACAATGTAGAGACGTACGTGGAACACTTAGAAGAAGCGATTGAGAGACAGTGAATTCACCGAGATAAGCGATGATAGTGGGAGTGAAGAGGCTAAATGATCCGTTTTAGTAAAAAAATCTGCATAAACCATCACTGATGAGTAGACATACGATCCACTATATGCAAACCGTATTCATCAGTCAATCAATCAAAAAAAATTCACCTATGAGCGGTACTCACCTGTAAAGGGGTTCCGCCGCACCGATGTACATCAACATCAGACAATATGTCTTCCAGTCCGTAAAAGCCTTCTTGACAATTCTCTTATTATAGCTTCCTTCAGAAGCCTGACCCATGTTAGCCAAAATTCTTTCCTACATGATTGATACATGGTTCACCAAACCTTGTTCAGCCTTCAGTCGCATGAGGACCATTTCTTTTTCCAAAGGTGTAAGGAACCTGGCTCGGTCTGGCCAGTCATAGATCATCCAAAAGCTAGCAACAGCTACGATGAGGGTAAGAAGGCCCTCAATAATGAACTATCAGGAATCATTAGTCATTTTCTTTGATTCGTAGTGAAAAACTTACGATCCATGACCATCCTTGTTTCCCCCCGACTCCATCCATTTTACTTAGGCCATCTACAGCATGTCAGTGTTCTGCTAGCTCTACGTTTTCTCCACTACAGCCCGACTTACACCCAAGGATGCCACCGAAAGCGCCAGCCATCACAGCACCGCCAAAGAAGAAGGCGCATCGCCTATTGATCTCGTCACGCTTATACCAACCGGTCCTTGTGGGATCAATTAGTGCCTGCTTAATCCTCTTCCAGATAATAATCGAAGAAGACTTACAAGTAAAAGTTGAGACCCGGGAACAAACCGGCTTCGAAAAGACCGAGACAAAATCGCAGAGCAAGTAACTGTCCATAATTTGTGACGAGGCCCACTGCCGTAGCGTATGCGGTCAGAACCTTGCAACAGCGAGACACAAGCAGAAAAACATACTCGTGGTCTGGAAGATGGCCCAACAGACCTATGAAACGATATCAGTAGACAGTCAGCATTAGGGTGGAAGGACTGACCATTGTGAATGGAATCCATCTTGAAGGACGGAGCTTCTTGAGCCTGGGGTAAAGTGAGTTTCAGTTCCGGCTAAGGAAGTTCCTCACAAAGGCTTACAAAAGATTGCTAGGTACTTCAAAAGCTACATAAGGAACAAAGAAGACTATCCAAAAGTTAGCAAGAGTATCGAGATCAGAACCAGGGAGCTCACTCATAGATGCGGTGGAGTATTGTAAGGAAGTAAGATTGAGTTGTTCAGTCATTCCTAGGGCCTTGTGAGCTTGCAAGTTTCGAAAGAGGTCCTAAAGAGGACGGACGCACCGACAAGCTTTGCGGCACCGACGTTGACACGATCAATGAAACTCAGCTGCCAAGCTGTTAGCATCCACCATAGCATCACATAATACCTTGAAATTCACCAAGTACAGTAATCTGGTTATGGATTTCGGTCAGTCCAGTACCCCTTGCTGATGGAAGGTTACATACGTCATCCAAGGGATCAGCTTCAAGTCCATCTTCCACAGCAGCTGCTTTTCCATGGCCTGAAATTCTTCGCGGCTCATTGCTGCGATCTGCTCTGCCGCTGCATGTTTATGATCGGGCATAGTATCTGGCATATCTGCATCGGACGTGTTGGCAACAAAGCGATTGCTGTCAACAGAGGTCCGACTGGTGGTCGCCAACAATTTCTCTGGGTCTGACCAGGACATTTTTGGTGATCGGTCTGTACGTTCTTCCCGGGAGGGCTTTGAGGTTATTAGTACCAAGGGTGTAAATATGAGTGAAGTCAATCAGGTTGGGAGGGGAGTAATGGCGAGAAATGGGGAGAGGATGCATATTATATGATGCGCGGGAGCGGGGAACCGGACTCTCATGAGAGATTAGGACCGACTCAAGTCGGAGTCTATTCTGTTAAGAATGTGACTTGTGGGATCGGCTGGGCGAGGGTGACGGAGTTGCCGGTGGATTTAAATTGCGGGGGAGAGTGATCTGATGGTCCGTGATCGGTTGTCAGACGGCGCAAACCAGAAGGCAGAAACCAGAAACTAAAATCCAGAAATGTGCACCACGCGGTCACAGAAGACGTGGGGGACCACGGGTTCCCGCATCCGTTCCTGGACTAACCCTCCATTTCATAGCAGCCGAAGAACGTACTGGGCTCGACAGAAGCCGTCGGGGCACATTGCCGCTCACTGCCGGACGGCTTGTGTTGATCCTACTGTCGGCACGGAAAACCAAGCAACCAGGAATAGACAACAAGTAGAAATAATTAATATCCTTTTCTAACCCAGCTTTTGCAATAACACGTCATATTGTTAACGACGGCGGCCGTCTCCGCCCCCGTCGCCGAAATTATTTATGTAAAGCAGCAGGAAGCATTTTGGAACATTTCTATCTCTTCTCTTCTTCTTTTGTTTTTCTATCCAGTTTTCATTCAGCAGCCAAAGTATAAGCAAGCGCCTTCGTTGCAACACATCCCACCCATAGGAGATGCAAAATTTCTTTATCCCTTGACTTTCTTTCCAGACCTCACTATCTTTTCTTCACCATACCCCACACCCATACGCATTTGCCTAGCCGCTCTCATCTCCTCACGAGAGCGTGCTTACTAGCCGTAATGGAATATCAACGCTTTAGGTCTAGACAACCTGTGTTCACTTTCCGTCTTCTTCTATTTCGAAAGTCTTGGAAGGAGGCATCAGGAAGGTGAGCCGGCGCTTCGCCGTTCCACCCTTGATAAACCAGACTATGTGGAGTATCGAGGACTAAACTGCGCTGACACATCTCTCTGTATATTCTCAAGTTTTTTACGTAGATTTCAGTCCGTATGATGTGCGCGATGGATGTGATCTATCATTTTACCGTCTTTGGTCTTTTCCCAACTTGTCCATCGTATCTCAGATTACTCATAACAGAAACATTATTTGTTTCTTCTTGTTGCAGGTTGTATTCAAAAAAAATTGGTTTGTGTGTAAGGTAAGGCATTCATTGCTCATAAACAGCTCCTGTATAGTAGTTGGCCTATAATCCATCAATGCCATCGAAAGCTATACTAACTACTACCGGTTATACACCGACTGCGATGATCAGCTTGAACCTGAACAAAAGGATGGGAGCAAAGGCCGTATGATATAGTCATTTTCGAGTGGGGGCTATTTACCAAAGCTGTCTTGACCTCCCTTAAGAGCTGTGATTGGACAGAGTGGACGGCGTCTTGCCCGGTAATGAAATAACTGCTGTGCAAAGCAATATGCAAAATCCCTATGATATGATGATATAGATTTATGATATTTTACAGCACGAAGCGTGCGTGCGTGGGTCGAATAACATTGGTGATCTTCGACAGCAAATCTCGACTCTTAAACTCGAGTCATATAATCTACAACGTATCTACAGGCCGTCTTCCTTTTTAAGTCTGACCCTGTTTCCGGCATCGAATCCTTCCTGTCCATTTCCTGATACAGGCACTCGCCCTTTTCGCCTCTCCAAAGCGCCCAGCCCACTCCCTACACCACGATGCCAGACTCTCTGCTCTTCGGCCGTGCCCAGCATGGCTATCATGGTCTCCACAAACCATTCTGCCTTTTTTATATAATGTACCACCACCGTTCCTCCTCGTTCCTCTTCATCGCCCAAGAATCTCTCTATCCTAGTCGGCCTTGAGGAGTATAGTCGATCGATCTTTTGACGAAGAGACTCTGTGGGAGAAAATGCTTGCTGGACTTTGCGACTCGATGAGGATAGCTCATCTTCATTTAATCTGGAGAGAGGAGAGCCTTCGACAAGAGCTTCTACTTGCTCGGCCGCAGACATGTCGGTGGAAAGCGGTCGGTAGGCGGTTCCGAATTTGGAGACGGTGGAATAAGCGTCGGCCGCTCCTGGCCCGCCGCGCTGGGCAAGAGTCAAAGGTGAAAGTCCAGTTTGATTTTCTACGCGGACTTGTTCGACTGTGGAAGGATACAGAAAACCGTGTGAGTAACTGTTCTCGATGTCAGCGCAAGTCGTCGAGTGCAAGAAAAGAAAGAAAAGAAAAAATCTGGACACTTACACGGTACCAGCTTTGGGGTGGTCATATATCCAACATCTGTCCGTCGACCAGACAATCTCCTCCTTTTGGGGATGCATCCCTATCCACTTGGCAACAAGCTTATCTTCCTTGCCTTTGGTGAGAGTTTTGAGCGCTGGGGAGGCAGCAATGTACTCGACCAAATCAAAAGACAGAGCATAGCATTCACCCGCCATGAATTTGTTTTTCACCAGATCTACACATTTACGTTTATTGTAAGCTTACACCATCTTTTTTCCGTACGGAGGGATGCACAACTCACAGCCCCAGTAGGTTTTCATCCTCGGCACTACCCTTAGCCTTCTCTCCAGCTCTCCAAGCATAATGAACGAATCCTCATCTGCTTTTACAACATATTGCGGCTTCTTTTCACCTCGCCAAACAGGGGCGTGCAAATTTCCTCCTTGCGCAGCTTCGATTGCCGTGCCAGAATTGGCATAGTCAGAGTCGGATCGGGGATGGGATGGATATTCCCAGTCCGGTACAGATGCATTTTCGGCAGCCCAAGAGAAAAACGCGTGCGTTTTGCCATTGTTCATATTTTCATCAATGTCCAGTAGCAGAATGTCATTGAATGCTGCAATTTGTTAGCGCGTTATTCCTCCTTTTAAACAGAGCGCCTAGGAATTCACCTTCCATTTCGAGCTGGACAGCCTTCTCATAACGTTTCCTAGGTCTTCCCATCACGAATTTGATTCTCACTCCTTCCGTCCCCTTTCGACGACTTCGCCAATGACTCGCATAGCTTTGCCGTATCATATGCCGACGCTCGAGACCGGCATCTGTGGTAAAGACACCGAGGAGTACGCCTACAGGTTCGAGCGCCGCATCAAGATCCGCTTGCGGCATGTCCGCTGTCCATAGCGGAGATGTATGGGGTTTGTAAGGCCATGCGGGGTGATCAGGAGAGAGAGGTGAGAGGGTGAGTTTGGTATGAGGCTGGTCGGAGGGGTATTGCAGAGAATAGAGAGATGGGTAGGTGGTCGTGCAGTATTGACGCCATGGTAATGCTTCTTTATCTGGGTTGAGGATGTGCTTTATGGTAAACGTTAGTGTGATTGCAAAGACTGCAAAGAAGATAAGGAAGAGGCTCTGCGACGAGTTAGCGGTGTTGCAATAGGCAAGAAGAAAAAAGATGAACGCACAATGCTCCACGGTTCTGTGGGTATAAAGGCTATAACCCTGGCTAGCCATTTTGACCCAAGGATCTTTACATCTCCTCTTCGCCTTACCCCTTGACCCATCAATCTCTCCCTCTCTCGATCGCTCCTCTTGCTCAGCCCTCCTCGTTTCGGCAGTTCAGGCTTAGACTGCACCCCAAGCCATTCAAAGATCCATCCCCACCGTCTCGTCCCAGTCAACCTCCCCGAGCTGAGTCGCATGATGCGGGGTGCTGTAGGCGCATTTATCTTTGGGGATATGGACCCTGCTGCGCGAGAAAACCATGAACGGGGATGGTACGACGGTCCGGCCGCTGAGCCATAGGGACCTGTATCATCGTCTTCGGCTGAGCTCCTGCTGGCCGATCGGCCTGCCGGCCAAACACGGGACGAGGACGTCGAGATTGAAGTCCTCGGACTGGAGCTCGAGCCGGGCGCAGACGAAGACGCGGGAACGATGCCAGTAGAGACTGTGATCTGTTCGGCGCTGCTGTCCACTCTGGGCGCAGGACGAGGGGACGGCGCGCGCGAGACGGAGGGCGTGACGAACGGCGAGGACGCGACGGAGAGAGGAAGGATGTTGTTTGGGTCTCGGGGAAGCGGGTGGAGACTGGAAGCGGCAGGGAGAAGCGGCGGCGTGAGGTCGATCGGATGGGCGACCGGGGTGGTCTCGTGCTCGCTCACGTCGGGCGCGGGGGAGGACGAAGGTTCACCGTGCTTTGTCCAGCCGTTCATCCTCCAGTCCGAGGCGGTGCTGTTTTTCGGTGCGAGCCGTGGCTGGTGGTCTAGCGATGCGGCGCGGGACTTTGGCGAGGAGACGGAGTGGCGCCTGCGTGTGATGCCGATGTGGCCGTTCTCGTTGGTGGGCGTGAGGGGGGTGTATGCGTCGGTGGAGGTGGAGTGCGAGAAGGAGCGCTCGGGCAGTTTGATCGAAAGGGCGTGGCGCACGGGCGGCAGCGGAGGGCTCGTCGCGGGGGCGTTTGAGGCGGCGTGGAAAGGCATCGCGGGCGAGCCAAGACCGGGCGGGAGGAGGGCGTGCAAGAAACACAGAAGCCAAATCAGATCCCGTGCCAGGCGAGAGGGCAGCGCTGCGATCTTGCCCTGCGTCCGCTGCGATCGGTGTTTCCTTGCGCCCCGCGTGCGCCCTCTGCGCCCGCGCCCCACGCTACCGCGCACTGACCGCTGCCCGCCCAGGCAGCGTGCGCCCTGTACATGTCGCTCCCCACGGCCCGCACCATACGCATTGTTTACTGCGCAAAATTTTGCTTCCTTCAGTCACCGTGCCTGTGATCTCATCGCTTCCAATCTTAGCAGCTAAAGTAATCAGCGCATCAACCTTCCATCCCCTGCCATGTCCAGGACGCCGCCGTCCTCTCCCATACGGCCTCTCTCGCCCCTCAGCCCCATATCCCCATGGCCGTCCGTGCCGTCTGCAGACGAGTGTGCGAATTCCGCCTCTGACACGCACGGCGAAGTCCTTCCCAACGCCACAGACGTCTACGCGAGTATCGCCATCCTGGGAACTTATTTGTCCTTCGGGCTATACCTGTTCTGGGCCGTCGTTCCCCCCAATTGGGAATGGACAGGATGGCTCCCAGACAGGTAAGTGGCTTGGCATGGTGCTGGACTCAGGGTGCTTGACTTGAACTGATTTCCATGCACAGAGAATGGACTGTTATTGTGCCTTGCTGGCTGATGGTGGTCGTCCTCCTCGTCTACTGGACGTATGCGGCCCTGATCATCTACAATGCCCCGCCATCTGAATAACGTTGGATTGTCTGTTGCATTGCGAGTGAGTGTAGCGTATCAGGGCCAAATAGCTGAAATGCAGTCTTCGTCTTCAGACCATGCTCTTTGGAATGCTGGGACGGTAGATTGCGGATCACCCACGGGAGATACGGTCTAAAGTCACAAAGACCTTGCATCTCTGGAAATGCGTGTGGATCCCGGTACGAAAGTATCAGCTACTGTCTCGCTTCCTTCCATCTCTGGCGAACTGCAGGGGGAAACATAATGATGAAAGCCTCGAGTTGTCATCCTCAAAAGTAATTATTGCATTGATATCATTGCATTGGAATGTTTCAATCTCTTTTATACCTGCATGCATCCACCAATTAGTCATCAACGAGACTGCCCATCCAATAAGCCCCTCCTCTCCTCCTCTGTCCCTCTCTCTTTGCGACCCCAAAACGTAATCTTCTTCAACCCGTCCCAAATCCTTTCCCCAACCGCATCTCTCCATCTGTATAACAGTGGAGCCTTTGAGTGCAGTTTGTCAGGGCGCAGGCGGGCACGAGAGTCAACAAGGGTGGCGAGGCAGAAAAAGAGGGCAAGGAGTGTGCAGAGCGCCGAGGACGCCGAAATCACTGTGAAAGGTTAGTTTAGGCAGATGTGGGCGTCTCGAGTAAACTGAATGGGCTACGAACTGAACATGATGATCACTACATTGAAGGTTAGCTGGATGCACCATCGCATCGGAAAAAGCAGTCACTCACTTTGCAATCTCGCAGCCTGTTCGACCGATTTCCCACCAACGATCGCACCGGTCATCATACCAGGCAAGCTCACCAATCCAATAACACTACCAGTCCACATTGTGCTTAGCATTTTTTTTTCACTAATATGTAGCAGCTAGACCTTACCTGAGCTGGTTCACAGTGGGTAACAATGCCATCTTGAGAGCCTCCACAGCCACCGGTTGGCAAGCTTCGAATCTGCTCGCGCCCATCGCTAGGTAGGTCTCTATTCGGTCCTTATTCTCTGCAAACTCTTTGTGGACACTGTTGACGGCCAGACCAACGGCGGAGATGGCATTACCGAGAATCATACCAATGATGGGGACTGTATAGATCAAGATCAGCCGTGTTGAATCCCCCCCCCCCCGCCCAACATAGAAGGCGGATAGACAAAATGCACGTACTGTATTGATCTGGTTTCCAGAACGGATGTTGCGCCATGGCAAAATTAGTACCGAGTATAGAGACTGGGACTGTACCGCTCATCATTGCCGCAAGGATGAGTGGGAACTACCGTACAGTTGTGTCCACTATAAGCCTCTACATCACGCCGGTTTCCTGATACGTAGGATTTGACGTACCATGTTCGAGAATCGTCTTTTGGCCTTGTTATACGTGGCCTCGGTAGCAGCCAGGACATTGAGCAGAACTAGAAAAGGAAAAAGACATTCGTTTCTTCAGCGTTATCCTTCTCCACCGTACCCGACTTTTTTTTTGATTTCGGCTTGCAAGGGAAAAACGTTCCCCCCGTGACCCATTTGACTTGATCAACTCACCGGCAATACCAACGACCCCCCAGATATTATTACTTGCAAATACCTTGTCCAACACCAACCCCATAACGGACAGCTGGATTATACATCTCACAGCAGCGATTAGAAGAGAGCTGGCGATGCCGAGGCCGAGGACGATGGAGAGGACCGAATCGAATATGACAAAGAGAAGGCCTATAAAGACATTTGTCCATGTTAGGTGGGGCGAAGAGTCTATCATGGTGGTATCTTGCTTCTTGCTTCTTGGAGAAGGATTAAAAGAAAGTGAAAGGCGTTTAAAGTTTCCGACTGCAATAATAATCTCGTAGCGTAGAGTGTTCCGCTTTGCCTCGCTCATCTCGCATCTCACGTCTCGTTTCTATGACGTCGTTTGGACTTGACTCACCTCCACTTTATGCTAGGAGGATGATTATCATTCATCATAAAGAGGAGGAGTAATAAAAGAAGAGAGATGGAAGAAAACTATTGCTAAACCAATAGAGAGAACTGGCAAAGGATTCAGTCACTACATGCATATACATACTGCCCATTCCAAACCCCAGTTCTATGGCGAGAAATAATATAATTATTAATCCACCCCTGTCTTTCCACAAGTTATTACTCCTGTTTGAGACAATAATGGACACTGGAGGATATAAATAGCAGGGAAACAGAGAGGCTGATAAGTGACAGCCTTCAACAAGAGTATTATATTTACACAGTTAAATCTGCGACGGTTCTATAGTCGCCTCCCGACAGGGACATCCTCCCCCTCGAGAATTCCCCCAACCCGCCGTACCGGGCCACAGATGGAGGTTTACTTGATAACACTCTTTCATCGACACCCTACGGTTTGAAAGCCCCATATCCCGTCGGGTCCTAGAGTCTTTTTACACCAAAAAAAAGTTGATCAGCCCTCCCGCGACATTGTATATTTGCACCCAATTTCGGACTCTGTAAAAGCCTTACCTTGTTCTTCGTCTTGATCTTCTTCGTGTTCCTCATCCACATTGCCTTCCAGCAGCTCTTCATCCCTTCTTTCACTCTCCCCGACCATCGAATCCCCTCCACTTCTTCTTACATCTGCGACGGCCGCCTCTCGTTCAGGAGTGGACCCCCGTTCTGTCGCTCCCACTTCGAAAACGAACACATCCAGACCTATACCGTCGTCACCCAAATCGTGGTGCTGACGCCGCTCCCTGTCATTGCTGTCAACAGTCTCTGACTGAATAACCCAATGTCTACGCTCTAATTCGCCTGCTAGAGCATTATGAAGCGTTTCCATCGCACCCTGGAACGAGGTATCAGTGTTCCAGGGGTCAGTCGGATCGGTGGGATCAAGCTGAAGCGTATTATTGACAGTTGGCGCCAGTCGGGTACGCGGGCTACTTGCTGTACCATCTCTACGTCGAGGATCCTGATCTACATCCGAATCTCGCGTGAGAGGCGCCCGAATTCCACTTGAGACAGTGGTATCGACTGACGCAACGGGCGATTCTGCGGTGCCCATCCCCGGAGCCGGTGGAGCACCACCTCGCACAGTACGCATATCCCGCCTTAATTGATTAACCTGCCTCAGACTTGCCCTGGCATTTCTAATACGCTCCATGCGTTCTTCAAACGCAGTGTCATCCTGATTCCGAGTATTTCGGGGCGGCAAAGTGTATTGATTAAAAAGCGATGATGGTGTGGCGTCGAGACCTGGCGGTTGAGCCCCCGTCCTCTCAGCAAGGGCTGATCTTGCATTATCATGACGAGATGAATCGACATCGTCCGTGACTGAGCTTGAAGCTGCTGCGTGCGATTCTGCCCTCAATGGCCCCTGCTGATCCTCTACTCTTCTATCGGGGGGAGAGTGTGTTCTTTCCAGATGCTCGGGACGAATCTCATCGAAAAACAAGGTAAAACGTTCGGGCGCCGAACGAAAATTCGACTGCCGAGTTATTTCGTTAAATCGGCGAAGCTCACGCATATCGGGAAGGATACCAGGCCGAGGTAATTGGGGCTGACGCTGAGGTTGAGAATTGTTCATACGCTGATGGACCGTGCGTCCACGGCGTGTCAGGCTGTCATCTGCAGCATTGCCGCCGTTATTAACGTCTCTTATGCGGACACTCGAGGACGAACCGCCGACAAAGGGGATTGGAGATCCTAGAGGGGAATCGAATAGAGAACGGAAATCAAATTCGCGGTTATCCGAATCCCTAGGAAGAGCTGTTACACCTCTGGTTGAAGGACCATCTCCGAGCGGGTCAAATGTTTCTGAAGATGGACTGTCCATCGCACTGCTCTCTCGCTGTACATCCGAGACAATCTCCGATAGAGGATTGTGTTCCCGAGAGCCAGTATTGCGCCCTGCACCTCCAGACCCAAGATGATTCTGGTCAGATGCACGAATGGTCGACGCAGGGGATGATGCGCGACGAGGACTGACATTATTGGAGGCTACCCTTTCGGGATCAGGGTAGGCAGAGCGACTGTTCGTGGGCGCTAAACCACGCGGACGATTATAGGGCCTTGGTGTACTCTGACGGACAATGTTGCTCGTCTGACGGCTGGAAACGTTGCTGCTGTTATTTGCTGCAGCGCTGCTCAAGTTGGGCCTCTGAGAAACCAGGTGCGTGCTGAGAGCGTCAAGGCGTCGCATCCCATTTTCGATCTGAGCCTGATCTTGCCTGATAGAGTCGATGAATGTCAACATGGCTTGGCCACCACTGACATTATCGTTATTCGCACTCTCGGGAATCCTATCTGCAGGCTCCTGACCAAGAACAGCCGGCAGTGCACGTCCGTCACTGGCTTCAGCACGCTCACGAAGCTCTCTAGCGGTCTGTCTCAGCCTCATGATCCGATTTTCCACTGTCTGCGCCCTGAGAACCCATGGATCAGCCTGCAGGCGCGTTTCCACGGGCTGTTCTCCCGGGCCATTTCCTGCAGCGTGCGGGGCAGTTGCGGGCGCACGACCCGGAGTGCCGAGTGCCGCCTGTTGTGGGAGGGTGGACAAGGCTGCCCTTGCGTGGACACGGAGGATGGTGGCGTCGAGGCGGTCGAGGGTGTGTGTGAGGGATGTCCTGAGGTTGCGCAGGGAGGCGAGGAGGAGGTGTGCGCTCTGTGGTGTGAGGTCGTCGGCGGGGGGCATCGCGGAGAGGCTGTTGCTCCGCCAAAAACCCACCGCAAAAACAATAATATGACGCGATACTCCACTTTGGATTACGTAACATCGCAGACCCGCGGCTGTTTTTGTGGTAAACACTGGCACCGGGAAACAAACAACTCTGACACTGCACTTCGCCATGCCGTCCTCCGTTCCCGACTCCAGCTCCCGCCACCAGAGCATGTTCATCGGGACAAGCCCGGCCTCGACTGCAGGGCACCACGCAAGCGCAGTCACCCTTGGAGCAGGCATCTTTGCACGCCGCAGGGACAGCCACAGCGAAGCGGGCGACGCAGACTTTGATCCTGAACGAAGCTTGGGAAGGCTGGTAGACGAGCTGGGTAGAGTAATGGGCAGCGATGTATGTCGCACTCTGTTTCATGCTTATAACGCTGACTTTCTCTCCAGAAACTTCCAAGCCGGCCTTCTTCTCCCTTTTCACCCACGAGGACGCCTACTCCCTTGGGATCCAATCCCCTTGACCTTTCTTTTACGCTTGCACGTTCTACACCGCTCCCAAGCCCTCCGCCTAGTGACGGGGAGCCTGAAATCAACGATACTCCCAAACCAAGACCACGACATCCAAGCGGGATTCCTGCACACACCTCGAAGAATGAAAAGAGCGCAAGAGGAAATAGACCACTTGGCGAGAGCAGGCACGGCAATACGGCTACGAAGCCTGGTGCAACTGGAGCTTTCCAACCCACAACTGCTTCCAAAGACCGCCTCCGATCTCTTCGAGCCGAACACTCCAAGCCGCGGTCGGTAAGCGCCCCTGTACGAGGCGACAGGACATTGGGCGATATCACGGGCTTGAGCGATTTGCTCAACACACCCGCTAAACCTGGAGAGTTTGGCTCGCTGGGAAAAGATGAGAGTGTGGGAGGGATTCCAGCAGGTGAGTTTGCTTTGACTACAGACCATGGATACGTCGGATCAGCTGACCGCCACTAGCGGATATTCCGGCAACCTTGGAAAAGCTAAATCAGCGGCTGAAAGCCCTTGACATTGAAAACTCTACATCTCGACGAAGGGTCCGCGAACTAGAAGAGGAGCTTGCTCGTGCAAAAAAAGAACTGGCCGAAACGTTGAACAATGGGGAGAGGAACCTGGCAGAAATCCAAAAGGAGAAAGCAGGTAAGCAGTGTTACTGCAGCTGATGTCGACCAACAAAATCACTCATTGTAACACACATACATAGCTTTAGAAGAGCTGGTGACTTCCACTCGTAAACATCTGTCTCGTCTGACACTCGATTTGGAAAGTCAGAAATCCCTTGTTGCAAAACTCAAAGCCACACCCGCTCCTCCGCCTACCCACTCGTCGTCCACTTCCGCCCACCTCTCTTCGCTCCGCTCCGAGATTGATAACCTTTCCAAACAGATATCTGCTCTTCATTCTATCGTCGAACAAGGTCTTGAAGCACGCAAGCGAGCGAGAGGAGAACCGACACTGCAGATGGAAAGAGAGGAGATGGAGAGGATAGTAAGGCAGGTCGCCCGAGAGGCAACCCTTGAATCAGACCGTCATGTTGAGGACGGGCGCAAGGATGGCAAGAGCCGACAGAAAGAAACGCAGCAGTCCCCCCGCCCTTCCAGGTTAAGCCAAGGTCTTCACGCTGCCGCGAGTAGTATCGACAGCCTTCAACCGCCTACCCAACAAACGCCTTTTTCTTTCCCCAAACCGTACGACCCCTCGGATAACCTTACGTACTCTCCCACACCCACGGCCAAGGCACACTCGCGTCAACCATCAAGTGTCCTGTCCAAGCCAGAATCTGATCCTTCTTTCAGAAAGAAAACGGATCAAAAAGACAGGAAACATGCACAGGAGAAGAACGTAGAGCAAACCCCAGGAAAAAATGGGTCCCATAACATCTTTGAAAAAGATCTTGGACAGGATTTTTTCATTTTTGACGAAGGCAACGAATATCCCAAAGCCGAAAAGGAGGCTAAGCAACAGCAAGAAGAAACTAAGAAGGGAAAAAACAAACTTGAAAAGGTTCTCAATGAACTCGAAATTGACTTTACACAATTGAAATTGTCAGTATCATAAACTCATTAGGACTTTGTTTTGAGGTTTTGCGAAAAGTTGCAAGGCTGACCACTGTGTTTAACTCTCTATATTTTTTAAAACACAGAGTATATGCCGATTTGGCCGACAGATACAAGGAACTCGACCCTGCGTCCGATGTGGTCCAACGACATAAAGTTGCGAGCAGGTTGAAGGAGGTCATAAAGGTTTTAGAGAAGAAAGCGGATCAGATTGATGATTTGAAGAGTCTTTTATAAGGCTCATGTCGAAAGTGAGATCATCATCGTCACGTAGAAAACGAAGAGAATCACTGCAAAGGGGGGTTGCTATCGGCAAACAGCCTCAACCTACGACACATTATACATTCATTAATATGTAGTGTAGATAAATGGGCTTCGAAGCTTGTTGATATTATATGGTTTTCGGCCACATGTGGCTGTTACTAAGTGTAAAGTGGTAATAATTAATTATTACTACAAGATTACGCGTCTACTATTACTACGTACCTTGCTATCACTTATTAATTACTGCCTTCTTGAAGCGTGATGCATATATTTACAGTCATGCGCGTCTTCAGATCTCAACATGAACCGTACGTGCAGCATATATCCATCGGCGGGGTTTCCGGCTTGGCTCTCTTCTATAGCCATCTAGCGTTGAAGATCCGGAAGTCAACCCAAAAAAAGCTCCTACTAGTGGTGAATATACCCAATTTTTTTTTTGGATCTTAACCGTTCCGCGCGGTGGTGTCGGTAGTCGGTGGATCGATGGTAGATCTTGATAAGACGATGATTGGAACAGATATAAAAAGGCTAAAAGCCTTGATTGCATGTTGTGTCTTTGGAATGAGTAGACAGCAAAGCACGCGTCAGCGGCGGGATCTTCATTTTTGTCATGCGTCACAGCCAAAAAGCCTCTGAAAGGAATGTACGGTATTATGTGCCACCCAAAGAGCTACATGTACAAGATTATCCGGCTCCCATCTATAGTCTATGTAACTAGAACACTCTTGACTTTTTAGTCCTCGGCTTCGATCATGGAGTAGACCGGGGCATCAAGCTTTTCATGACCTTTGAGGAAGGGCAAGCCGACGATGAAGAGGTATTCAAGGGTTTCGCCTCCAGATTTCTTGACAAGCTCTCCAGCAGCGGCTGCTGATCCACCGGTTGCAATCAAGTCACTGGCAAGGGTTTGGTCAGCTCCTGCCTATATGTATACGTATATATACGTATATATATTTCAGGTAGATAAAAAGTGACATACTCGATGATGATGAATTTTTGTCCGGGGGTAACAGCATCAGACTGCATCTCAAACTGGTCCACTCCGTACTCCTTCTCATACGTTACAACCTCGACAGAACCAGGCAACTTGCCGGCCTTTCTCACAGGGACAAAAGCAGCACCCAAACGCATAGCGATGACGGGACCGAGGAGGAAGCCTCGGGCATCAAGACCCACGATGACATCGGGCTTCACTTTGTGGGTGTTGAAGATGTGAGACACGAAATGAGTAATGAGGGTCTCAAAGGCGATAGGGTCGCGAAGGATGGGGAAGATGTCAAGGAAGGTGATGCCCTGTTGACAGCGGTAGAGTGAGCAAGTAGCGGGAAAGAAAGGAGAAATAAAGTCGACTGACCTTCTTGGGGAAGTCGGGGTGGACACCGAGAAGAGACTTGATGTACGCTACGTCAGACATGGTAGAAATGATGTGTGGAAGAATTGAAGGATGCGATGGAGAATAGATGATACACGTGTACACGACAAACAAAACAAGAATTTTGGCGAAAGCAGCGCGAGCAAGGCAGGGAGGAGGGTGAATTTGGAAGTGGAGGCGGACATGTCCGATCACTCCTCCGCCGGTCGTCGAGTTCTCGAGCGTTCGACGGATTCACATAGACATATATACCTATATATCCTCAATACAGCCCATTCCCCTCTCTCCTCCATTTTCCATCTTCCACTACAGCCACAACATGCCTCTCAACTATTCCAAGTGGGACATGCTCGAGGTAAGCCGTCTTTGCCCATCTCCGGCTGACCGCACAGCTCTCCGATGACTCGGACATTGAGGAGCACCCGAATGTCGACAAGAAGAGTATGATACGGTATGTCGACTTTATACAATATCTCATATAGCGATGCTGATCTCGTATAGATGGAAGCAAAGAGATATCCACGAGAAGCGTGAAGCTCGTAAACTCCTCATCTCGAAGCTCAAGTCTGAGCTCTCTCTCAACTCGGTCCTCCGGCCCCGTATCGAAACAATCATCTCTGGCCTTTCCTCTTCTGGGCTCGACCACTACCGGGCGGTGCAACGTCGAATGAAAGAGGATCCTTCTCCTGAGAAGCCTGAAACTGGTGCACCCAATCAGCCGACTTATGACATGATGCTCTCCCAACTTTTGAGCGATGTTTTCCGTGAGGGTGCATGGCTCGTTGAAGGCGGCAGAATCGAGGGAAACGGCGTACTCTACAATGGAAAGAAAGTGGATGATAATACTGGTCTTCCTGACTGGGCCACCGCAGAGGTGCCGGAGGGAAAGAAGGAGCTTTTGGCTGAGAAACTCGAACAAAGACTCAGATGGCATGTTTCCGAGCTGAACAGACGCGACGAACAGGTCAAGAAGGAGATTGAGAAAGAGGAAGGAGAGTTGAAAAAAAAGATCACCTCTGATGACATCCATGAGGGCTGGAGTAGCTCCAAGATCGCTCCCCCCAAACCTTCTGTGTGGGACGAGACACCCAGGCCCAAGAAAGATAAAAAGACGGAAAAGGTTGAGACTATCGAGGTGTTGAATCCCAAGGCTAGCGTGAGTTGTACTAGGACCAATGACAACGAAGCTTACCACCCGGTCAGTCATCTGCTGCGCCAGTAGCTCCTGCTACGGAAGACACCGACGATGAAGAAGATTTCGGTCCCCTCTCTCCTGCCGGGCGTGCATTTGCTCAGATTCCCCTTGGTGACTTTGAAAAGGCTTATGACTTTATCAAAAACGATTCTTCCGTTCTTTCATCTTCTACTCACGATTCACTTCTCGCCGAAGCATTTGATGCAGAACGCAGAGGCGACAAGTCACTGGCCATGCGCTGTGTCCACCAAAGCTTGTTAGTGAACTATTGCAGACAATTGGGCAAAGATGGCGTAGGGTTATTTTTCCAAAAGTGAGTTGTTTTATTGTTCGATTTATGATATACGTGCTAATGAAAGGAACATAGAATGATTCAAAAAAACCCGAAATCTATCACAATGTTCAACGAAGATTTCCAACGCACATACAATCGCATTGCCACCCGCACTCGAGAGATTCTCGCTGAAGAAGCTGCCGCTGGTCCCTCTGGCGAACGCGAGCAGATTCAACTTGTTGCCACAGATCCCAACATGACCATTGCTTTCAATCTTCCTGATGGACCTCCCCCGGAGAAAATTCTCTTGGAAGGCGAAGGAGTCGAAGAGCTTGATATGGAGCAAGTGCGAGCATGGTTGCAACGAAAGTGGGAGATCTTCAAAAGCTTCCCCCCTCGATTCCAAGAAGCTCTTCAAACGGAGAACCTTGACAAGGTGAACCAGGCCTTAGGAGATATGAAAGTCTCGGAGGCAGAGAAGATTGTAGAGTTGCTGCAAGAGGGCGGAATGCTGAGTTTCAGCGAGAAGGGTGTGCGAGATATGACAAATCAGTAGCTGAAATGTTCAATAGTATGCACATCGCATGTAATTCTATTCACAGGTAATCATACAATCTCAGATACTATCCAACCCAATATCGTCTAGTCCCAAATCGTCATCATCAACCCCCACTTCTAATCCCAATGTCTTGAGCATATGTGCAACCTCTCTTCCAGCTCTTACGCGCCTTTCGTCCTCGTCTTCCACACCCGCTAACTCGGCTCGGACAGACTGTAAATGTAAAAGTAGAGGTGTGGGATCGAGCGCTAGTGTGGCAGAACCGGTAGATGACGGTGGAGGAGGTGCACTTTGAAAATCGGTAAAATCATCTTGAAAGCCTGGGGGTTGAGGTTCGTGATTACTGAGATTGGGTTCGAAGACTGGGTCGAATTGGTCACTGTCCTGGTGTAGCTGATCCTCAGCTTCTCTACTCGTTCGACCATTCTTTTCTTCAATCTCTATACTCTTTGACTCCATTCTCTCCTCATCCTCGTCCAACCATTCTTCCAGGTTCTGGTGATCATCGTTATCCTGAGAGAGTTCCATATCATCGAGTGATACGTATGTTCCCCTCTCGGCCAACGACAGCGACTCAAGGCCAGTACTGAACTGGTCAAACTTGTCGAAGCTGTCAACAGCGGCAAAATCAGCGCCGTACATTTGTGCGACAAGTTCCTGAAGGTCGGGAAACTGTCCCATTCTTTTCTTTTCACTATTTCCCTCGCCCTGTTCGCCATCCCCCTTCCTGTCCTGGACGGGCGGATTGAAGGTTACGTCGAACTGAGCATGTTCAGGTGAGGGCGCCCTTGAAGACGTAGTAGAAGATGGGGCTGAGGCAGGCATTTGCGAAGAAGTGTGAAGAGGTTTGCGAGACATTCCTGGCCATAGATGTGTCTGGAGAGTTTGACGAATAATGTCCAAGGGCATCATCGCTATTAAGATAAGCGCCCGGTCAGACTCCACATTAAAAGGAAACCGGAAGAGACTCACGTCTCTCGTCATCTTCGTCAGTGAAAGGATTGACTTCGTCAATAAACTCCATCCCAATCTCATCGAACAATTCTGTCACACTTGTCATCTCTTCCCCTTCCCCATCCTGAATCTCTTCCGGTAATCCACTTGATAAAGCACGGACTGCGATAGCAACGTCTCGAGGCTCAGACATGAATTTCACTAGCCTCGGAGGGAGCACTTTGGGAATCGGGCCCTCAAACAGGTAAACTACAACTCCCACATCATGGTATTTGTTTAGCACGTCGTCGCCGTCTAGATTTTGTGGAATTGGGATGAGTTGGAAGAAGACTTCGGCAGAGTAATACTTGTTATCGATGATCCACGATACAGGTTCTGTATCTGAAACGACAGAAAGGTCTTTGGAGATGAGCCCTGCGAGTGGTCAGCTCCGAGGGTTCGCAAAGAACGGAAAGACTGACGCGAGACAAAGTGTGTAGGGTCGAGGGCGGGCGGGTGCAGGAGGAGGATAGAGTTGGACGGATTATCCTGATGTACCATTGTGAGATTGTTGCCGTTGTTATCGTTTCTTCGTCGCCGTTGTGGTTTCTGAGTTGGTACTCGCGACAACAACCACCACAACAAACAATTGAATCGAGACAACGACGACTTTGGCAACTCGCTCTTCCTTCGTTCCGCGCCTTATCCATCTCATCTTTATTTGTCCACTTCTCGAACGTTTTCAAGGTAATGTCTTCGACTACATCCTCTCTTCCACCCGCTCCAGCCGCCTACATACCTCCCTCCGCCGCACCGCCCTTCCTTCGCCGTCTCATAGTTTCAGCTCTTTCAAGTCGGGGCTTCGACGGCGCAGAAGCTGGGGCTCTTACCGAGATCGAACGTCTTGTTGAATGCCGTGGGTTTATCTTACTGCCCTTGGGTAGAGTTACCACAATGAGGAGAACAATCACTGACCATCTTGACGGGTAGATATAGAACATGTACTTGGAGGAGCTAAGGATTACGCAAACCTCTGTGGACGAAGGGATGTTCACGCCGGCGATGTTGTGATGGCTCAGGAAGAGACTGGATGGCGTGTGGATGCGATGAGAAAAGAAAGTAAACGGAAGCGAAGAGGTAAGTCTTCGTCCTTTGTATCCATGGCTTCTCTTGGGCATTTTGGTTGTTTTCGGCTCGTTAATATCAAACAAATTCGAAGCCTTGAATCTCCAAACTCGATCTTCACCTCCCCCCTCCCCAACGTCCACCACATTTACTCTACCCGACCTTCTTCGCCAAGAGCTATCCACAGAAAGTGATCAGAAACCGTCCATCGCTTCATTATCAACAGCTAGAGGTGAGACGGGTGGATCTGGGGAAAAATTGAGCTACGCAGAGAGCTGGATGCCAGGATTACCTGAAAAATGGACTTATACAACGTCCAATGTATGTTTCTCCCCATTTCCTCTGTTGAACATATATATATATGTCTGTTCATTAACTGACACTGCTTCTTGTCATTTTCTATAAACAGGGAGACTATTCATTCAACTTGCAAGAACATGTCCAAGTGACATCATCGTTGCTGGACTTTATAAAACTCACTGCTGCCGAACGAGGGGACATCCCTCCTGAGCTGGGACTGGTCAATTATAGGAAAGACCCTGGTCTAGCTGCGGGCTGGGGTGTAAATGCTGGTAGCACGAGAGTTGGCTTTGGAAACGGGGCTGGAGAGGAAGAAACGGGAGGGGCTGGGGCCAAAAAGAGGAAATGGAGTGTCAAGGGCGTGGAAGGTTAGTAAAAAGCGAAAGAAGACCTGTTTCCGATTGTCTACATCATGTGCATAGGCCGTCCAAAAACTGCTACGGTAGATAATTTAATATATGTTGTATTGAATTTCCAGTGAAGAAATCTTGCGTTACATACGTTCTCCCGCTGACCTCCTTGTCAACATTTCGCCTTTGCCTCTATCTGACCGGTCGGCGCAAAAGGTGGATGGATATAGACATGCCCCCAACTTTCGCTTAGTCTGAGTCGGAGTCGCTCGCAAACTCTTCTTGCATAACCCTACGTCTGCAAAAGAGGACCGGCGTTATTGATGATAAGCCTATGACCTTTGTATTTCCATGGCACAGGTTACACTAAAGGTAGTAGGGATGGAAGGGAGGCATGGATGGCTTTCCAGAAGGTAAAGCCGAGTGGTGCATGACAGAATATGAAATGACGTTGGGATAACGTACCGTTTTTGGTTGGGTTGTATCTTGCTTGCGTTCTTCGGTATTATCGTACGCGGTTTTTGCGGGCTTTGACTTGGAGAGGCTGGAGGGAAGCGGTCAAAGACAACAACGCCAAAAAGCCAAATGAACATGAAACATGATAAAGGTTGTCCTAGAGGCTTACATTTATAATCTGATCCCCTTGAAGCTCCTTGACTGCTCAAATTCGACATCTTACTCCTTATTGTCGCGATTTCTTCCTGCGATAAATGAAGAAGGGTTTGATCAGTCAATGATCATGAGCATTTTATGACGATAGCCTCGCCATCATGTCCCATCTGATGAGAAAGAATGGACTTGCGTCTTTTCTGACTAGCTGAGAACGGAGCTTCTTCACTTCGGCTACACAGAAAGAAAATTCATCAGTGTTATTTATTTCAACGGGGTGTGGTTCATGAAAGTCACGCAAATTGAGGAGAACCCTTACATGGATCTTCTTTCGTGGCCACGGGTCTTGACAGTAACTACATAGAAAAGGGGCGTTGGGTCAATCACACCACACACTTTCCGCTTGCATTGACCCCTTTATAGATGTTCGGACAAGAAGTTTGTACATACCTTGTAATTTACTTCAATCAGCTGACCGACATAATCCTCTACTTTCCCTAGAGTGAGGTACGTTATGATGGGCTTCGGCTGAATGAGTACATGCAACTGTCATCAAGTTGCCATGTAAGTCCATCATAAGATGAGACGTTTCCTCAGAAGAAAACAATGATAAAAAGGATGAGACGCACGGAAAGCTCATCCAAAGCGGACAAATCGACACTTCGTCGTCCACAATCGACATGGAGCATGCCGGTTTCGATAGCCGCAGCCAAATCTTCTTCTGTTGCCGAAACCTGGTAAAAAGTCAATCACTCGGCTTGTCAGCAACATGGCACCCAGCAGGATTGGGAGCAATGATTATATACGGGTATGCAGGGCATGACAGAAGGGGCCGCAACGGCGGAGTAGTAGTGAAAGTTGACATGGAATCTTGATACACTTACCTCGTCTAGATTGATATCAGCGGTCCAAACTCTTACTTCGGTCTTGCCATCTCTATCACCGTTCCAGAATAAGCGCACTCTCCACCACTGGTCGTCGAGCGCCCGTCCAGAGGTCAGCAGAAACTTGGCAGGGGGTGAGAGGAGGGTGGCATGAATTTGCTGTGCGAGCGAGTCTAAGAGGGACATTGTGTCTTATCAAGGGGGTGTTGAGCTTTGAGCATTGGTATTGAAAGTGACGGAGGTGTCTGTGGTCGGTTGTGCCCAAACACTATACGTAGTCCGGCGGGGAGAACCTGCGGAGAACGCGTTGACGCGCGCGGTGGTGCTTCTTGTTGATAAATTGTCATTTCAAAACTCAACAATCGCCGCTTCCCTTTTATGATGAATTCACGGCTTTTATTTTCTTTCACAACTCGGCAGGTTGGTCTGAGCGTGGACGCGTATGTCAATATAGGATGTATAATCGGTAATGGCTACCATGGTAGATAACTGTGATGACTACAAACAAACAATAGGTATAGAGGACGGGGATTATACACAATGATATGAAACCAATTTCAACTTGTGCAACGTAATCTTTTTTTCGATATGACCAGAATAAAAGTCCGTTAAAGTCCATTTTTTGACGCCATACAATATTCGCTCAAAGACTCAGGATATTATTACCGTCGTCATTGTCGATGTTGGTCCATGATGCCCGGTGGAGCTGGCAACCTTTCTTTCAGGAGTCAGTTTTACCGCCTCAACAGTTCACCCGAAACACTTGCCTGTGGCTTAATCGTGTCAGAGCTGTTCGCGCTGGATCCAGATTTTATACGCTTCAACTCTCCCGTTTCTCCCAACAAGTGTGATTCGTACTTCTCTTGCCCCAGTACTCGGCAAGATAGGTATGGAAGTTGGGGTTTTCTAGGCGTGGCTTGACCCGGATCGAATAATCTATGAGACGAATGTTCTGTAAGGGATATTGAAGATTGTGGTTCTCGCGTAAGCTGCAGTTCAGCTAAGCAATCAACCTGCTCCACTTCGATCTTTGCTCGTCTCTCGTCTTCGAGACGTGTCCTCGCATCTGAGGTCAGAAAGGTCGAAGCAGCTTCCGACGAGGTAGCCGTCATGGGAGAACAAGGATTATCGACGGCTATGGAAAATGCCTCGAGGGGGATGTCAGGGCAGAGGGAAGTCACGGGTGGGGAGGGCATCGGGTATCGCCAGATCGGAAGGGTGGGAATGGGGACTTGAAGGGCTGGCTTTGGCCGTCGATTAGAGGCAAACGTTTGCGGTTTCGAGGGTGGTGCCTAACAGTCGCAGGCATTTTAGCCTGTAGCCCTGTGCGATGCAAAAAGGAATGACTCACATCGTCAAGAAGGCTTTCAACTACTGACTCATCATCATCCTTCCCCTCTAGGACTTTATGGCCAATAGCCGCAACCATCGTCTCCACTTCGCATTCGCTCATCATTCTCCGTTTGTGCATCCCCTTGATGACCTTTTCCTTCTCTCTGACAACCATGTCCTCCGTTTGAGGGCCTACAGAAAAGGGTTCTAGTACCCTCTGTTTACTTGAAGTAAATTTACGCGAGAGAGCTTCTACTGCTTCCTCCGACGTAGTCGGTGTCGCCGGCACAGGAGGCGATGTTTCACGGCAATAACTGGGGTGTTGAGAGGTATTCGCACACGCAAATGGAGTCAGGCCCCACGAGATGCTTGCAGAGACGAACTCGGCTATCGATCCCAACGATCCCCTTTTTCTGTGGCTGCCTGCACTGGCTCGTAAATCCCCCTCTCTGTCTCTTTCACTTGCCTTTTCCCTCTCAGACCGACCGCTCGAGGAGCCCTGTCCCTCGGAACATATGCTGCCCATATCTTCGAAAGGAGGGAAGTACGAGACAGAGTCAGTGGCCGGCAGACGCGACGGCGAGACGGTGGAGACGGCGGGCGAGCCAGTCCTGGCGGACGGGCGCGACGGCCGCGAGCGGAGAGACGAGTGCCGCGAGAGGGGCGCTGAGATGGGACGCGGTGAGCCGGCGGGGCGGGGCGGCATGGCGGAGAGGGAGGAGGCGTGGCGGTGGGCTGGCTTGAAGGGATGGCGCGGGGAAGTCATGGCGGGCGGAGGAGGGCGTGGCGAATTTTATCTTTTGTTTGTCCTCTGATGCGATTGCGTACTACCAAAGGACGTGTTGACGCCGTGGACCGCGTCTGGACTGCCGGGTGACGTAACCCGCGACGTGCGACGACAAACAGCTTCCCCATCAGATCCCGCTCCTGGCGCACCTAACACTCGCGCGCGCCTACCATCCACAGCGAAATCAAACCAGCCGCGTTCATTGGCGGCGCGGTCCGCTGTATCCGGCGAGAGTCGGGCCATAGCTCCGTTGATTCAGTGGTGGTGGCACCTGCAATATAGGATCCCCATATCTTTCATTTAGAGCTCTCGGTGAAAGCCATACTGGTCCATCAATAGTGTATTGACCACCGTTTACCCGCCCAACCGTTTTTCAAAATATCTTTCCCACTCAGGTTCACGACCCGTCTCTTACGCACAATGCCCTCCCCGGCCGTAGACCTTCTCAAGCAAAAGACAGCAAGCCTGCCGAATGCCCCTATCAGCGTCGTCGCTGCCAACACCGTGAAGTATCTTCCTGAACAGTAGTGCTTTTTCGTACTAAAAGTGTCTCCTCTAGTTTGTCCCTCCTACTCAGCCTGTGACGGCTGGAAACCAGCTGCCTACCTCTGTCCCTCTCCCTGTCCTGCCTGCAGTTGAAGCTGCCAAACGTTTGGCAGCATATGCCGCTGTGGACCGACACATCGCACACGAGCACAAGGTAAGTCATTTTTGTGTTTACTCTGCAACCGGCAGTTACTTGACTGCGCACAACAACAGGTCATTGGTATCGGATCAGGATCCACTGTCCCCTACGTCGTGGACAGAATACTTGCTCAAGGGTTTGAAGCCAATAAAGACCGGGTTTTCCTTCCTACCGGCTTCCAGTCCAAAGAGCTTATCGTTAAAGCTGGCTTGACTTTGGGCGACGTGGATCAATATGCTCGAATCGACGTGACCATTGACGGTGCCGATGAGTGAGCTACTTTTCAATTGCTTTGAAGCAAGGTGATCGTGCAGGATGAATGCACGATTGAGCAAGTCGACATTGATTTGCTGACTTTTGTACAGGGTCGACAACGAGCTCAACTCCATCAAGGGCGGCGGCGCTTGTCAGCTTCGTGAAAAGGTCCTCGCAGAGGCTGCTGATACGTGGATCATCGTGGCCGACTACCGCAAGAACTCTGAAGTTCTCGGCACATCTGTTCGTGCATTCCTCTCTTGTCTCGAAGACCAAACTAACGCCATGTCACTTTTCTCCCTTTGATATTTATTCATTCGTTTTCCGATGACCCCTATTGAATTGATTGCCTCCCCGTAAAAGTGGACTAAAGGAATTCCCATCGAAGTCGTCCCCTTTGCGTACGCCAAAGTCCTCACCAACCTCGCCCACATGGGCTCCCCACATGTTCTTCCCAACGGTCAGCCTGGTCTTAGCTTGCGTATGGGTAAGATGAAGGCTGGACCTGTGGTCAGCGATAATGGAAACTTTATCATTGATGCTCCCTTCGCTGAGGAATTGATGCGACAGCCTGAAGAGGTACGTGCTTCCCTTTGGTCTTTTTTTTTTTCTTCCTTGCCTCCTGGACATACAGTTGACAAGAAACATTTCCGCCTTGTTGTTTCTTACTTTAGCTGTTGCACAAGATCAAAATGTTGACCGGTGTCGTCGAAGTCGGACTTTTCTGTGGCATGGCCAAGGCTGCGTACTTTGGTAACGAGGTGCGTCATTTTTTTACGTACATCAAACAGTAGCCTATCATAGGTCGTTCTCACTGTTTTGAAAAGACGAAAGAAGCTAATGTCAGACCCGGGGTGAATCTAGGATGGCTCCGTTACAATCCGTTCTGATGACGGTACCATTTCTCAGCTGTAAAAAGTCCCCCAAAGTCTATCATGTTATTTCATATGGTATATTATATGTGTTCAACGATGAATAGAGAAGAGTCAGCGCACTCATAAACAATGGTACAACGCCTAGTCTTGCTTTAGAACTGCTGCCCAGGGGTTAATTGCAAGGCTATCGCCGTGTATCTATCGACTCTTTGCTCGTCCGCCCATTGGATTGACCATGATGCCACTTGTTGGATGCAAGATACAAGGATATCGCTGGCACATATTATTGTAGCAGGACGAGTCATTTGTTTGCAATGCCCCATCTAAGCGTTATGCGGATAGGGAAAAAAAGAGTAGTTTTCGTCTTACTTAAACTGGTATACTTTTGCCTGTTCGAATGAAACTATATAACGAACTATGCATACAACAAACAAGGATGCTCTATTAATGTGATCGTTTACGAAAAGTCGATCTTCCCCGATGAACAATTGAGACGCTCCCCCCTTTCTGCTCTCCCGTCTACCGCCTTTTTGGCATTTTCCCATCCTCATCATAGTCTACGCCGCAGTCCAATGTTTCATGCTTGGTCAACCTCTCGGTCGAGCACGCTTTCAATTTCGAGCATCACGTCACGCTTGACGTTATCGCTTACCATACCTGTGTCAAATGACAAGTCATTAGTCAATGGTGCACGAAGGATTTGATAACCGTGGACCTGCAGTAAAAGGTGCATGGTGATGTAGAATAGGAAGAAACGAAAAAAGGGGGAGAGGGGAGAGGAATAAGCTCACCAGCTGCACTCTCGCTGATTTGTTTGACAAGGTTTTCGAGGTTTGGTACATCCTGAGCTCGAGCTTTTTCTGCTTGTACACACCGCGTCCGGCGGGGACATGGGTATATTGAAAAAAGTTGCGTTTCGGTTTGTACGCAATATGTGATAGGGTATGTCGCATTGAGGTATGATCATGGCATCATGTAATTGAAAAGGATTTTGAGACAAAAGTGTTGTTGAAAAAGTAGCAAGATGATTTGCAAGGGATGTCGGATCAGCTACCAATCTTTGCCTTTTCACCATCCCCTTTCTCACCTTTTGCAAGGTCCTTGAGATCATCAACCCATCCGCTCTCTTCTAAATGTGCTCTTAGTAGCTTTTGTATTCTAATGCAAAAAAATCAGCAATGTCCTCAGCCTTGCGTTCACAAAACATTTCGCATGAGAGAGAGGGGCGCCTAGCCCTGCATAATTTTTGAGCTTTCTTTTTTAGCTGTAACCTCGGCTTTTCCACGTGTGACATGCACCACTTGTCCGAGAGAATATGATGCAGGGAATGTCTCAAAAAAGACTGAGCTATGCAGGATATAACTTACCGCTCCCAATCGCCGGTTTCCAACATTCTCTGACGGATGGCGTTGATCGTAGCCTCATCGACTGTGACATCAACGTGGGACATGTTTTAACTGTAATGTCTGTTTTACTTTCAAGGCTTGGAAGTATATGGTCGTAGATTGGGGGGAGGCAGCGGCGGAATCTATGGGAGATGGAAAGACTTTCAAGATAAAATGATAAGAGTATGTATGTATGTGTACCATTGGATGCCAACAACAGCAGCAGCGACGAACGGATATCCGAATAAAGTCCATTTCTCGTGGTCCTGATGATGTCATCACTTTTAGCTCACCGATTTTTTTTTAGTTTTAAATACTTTTCGTTTTTTTTTTTTTAGAATTGTCAGGTCCGTTGCCATGCCGCTACGACAGGATGTCTGCTGAGAACAGTAATTTTGCCACCACGTCATGAGGCGGTCGGCAAAGATACTGATTCTACTTTTATAGGTGCCAACCGTCGTCTAGCTATCCCCTCATGGACCATCAACACCCAACACGACTGCACACTTTCATCTTGATGACTTTCTCACGCGCCCATACCGTTCCCAGATACATGAGATCAACATTGTAGAAGAGCAGAAAGAGGGGTGTGCATAATTCCCGTAAGAACCATAAACCGTCATCCGTATGCAAAGGATGAGTACAGGGGTATCTATCAAGGTTTGCGGATTATTTTTTAGTGATGATGAAGAACTGTGTGCCCCTTAAAATGGATTACACAAAGTTCTTGAAAGCGGACCAGCCAGCTGCAGCGGCTGTTCCAAGACCGGCGCCAACAAGAGCGGGTCGTAAGCCGGCTAAATAAAGATTAATTGAGCGCTGAAGAATGCATAAACGGGGATAGGCAGAGACGCACCAGTTGACTTGTAAATCGCTCCACTCAAACCCGCCGCAGCCATGGCATTAAGTACATCATGCTTCCCCCTGATGGCGTCAAAAGAAGAGTTTGAGATATTGTAGAAAATAGCTTTTTGTACGACATTAGAGGTAATATCAAAAGAGAAAGTGCAAGATTAACCCACCCAAAACACCAAGCGAATTGCCCATAAAACTTCCCCTTCTCGTACAACCGTTAAGAATACTGTTCAGCCGGAGCTTGAAGGAGGGGTTGTTTCCCAGCGGTCTTGACATTCCTTCTTTTAAGCCCCAGGTGCCACCGATAGCCAAACCTATTAACAGCGACCAAGTCAGCTTTTCGCCATGTCGATGTATAGCATACACCCAACGAACCAGAAAGATAAGTCGTCCCTGTGCCAACACAGAGATCATCCGTCCAGCCCCTGCTTGGCAAAACACTGGCCGCTCCTTCAAGGTCGTTCAACTTTTCTTCATCGAGCTGTAAAAAATCTAGGTTTTCACTCAATCCAGCCAATGGGTGGAGTCTAGCGGGATCGAACGCGGATCCAAATGCATCAAGGGCTGTTGGGGCGGGTGCGGTGGGAGCGGGTGCGGGAGCGGACTGGGAAGGAGGATCGGGGATGAAGGAGGACCCCTGGGCTTCCGGCTGGGAAGGGACGACGTTTGATCTGAAGGTTGTGGAACTGAACAGCTCAGCGGAGGCCGAGGATTCTTGAGGGGCGGGGTCAGAGCTTCCGAAGAGACCGAAGATAGCCATTGTGGTTATAGAGTTGGTTAAAGTACAAAGTTGAAATGGACAGTAGTGGAGGACATGGAATGAATCGAAAGAAGTAGCAATTCATCCCGCCGTTTTTCGCCCAATTTCTCCAGCTCCGTGTCACGTGATCTCTCCACCTCCTCGTCCACCATCTCGTCCCAAAATTGCATCGATGGTCTCTGGTCACTCCATTTGTATCCCACAACACCATGTCCTCCTCTGCCCCAAGCGACCCGCCTCTCTCAGCCAGTAGTCTCACCGTAAAGCATAAAAAGAGATCCTCCAAAGACAAGAGCGGTACTCCTTCCCCTCGGCCTAGCAAAACCGCTCGTCTCGATCAAGAGGATGGCGCAGACGATCCTATGGACGTATTGGAGGAAGGGAAGGACGGACGATCGAGGGATCCCA
>NC_006686.1:1392500-1427500 GCF_000091045.1 Cryptococcus deneoformans JEC21
CATGTGAAGAGGGATTGGCTGCAAATGGAGTCAGTGAGTGAAAAAGGACAGGTGTGGAGAAAACGGACGGTTATCGGGGTAGAGCTTCTGTGCCTCTTCGCCTCTGGCTGATTGTGCAAGCTTGTTAAGGCCTGAGTTTCCCCTTGCGAGTATTTTTGCCTTACGCGCTGCTGCTCTCCGCGCTGCTTCTGACTGCTGTGGTTGTTCTGACATGCCGAGGGGAGAGAGAAAGAGTCAAGAAATGGAGGGGTATACAGTATAACGACGTACTTGCATATGTATGTGCGACACTGGTTGCTGGTGGACCTGTGGGGTGTCCCGATCTCCGCCAGCGCGCCTGGCACCGTCTACCCCGATTTCAGGGTCTTTTGGTTGCTCCTCTCCTAGCCAGGGTAGGCACGCGCCTTATTCTTCCCTGCTCCGCGAGGCTTCCATGCGGACTGATCCTGTTTGGTTCATGCGTCCGTCAGACCACTGCAGGGAGGAAGGATCGCTGCTCCTTTTGGATCATGAACGAATATCTCACCTGCTCCACTTCGTTCCATGCCACCTGTTGTTGCTGAGACTCCAGATCTACTATTACTATACTGATAACTAACAGTAGCAGATATGCATGTGAAAATTTGCTTATTAAGTTATTTCATCTCTTGCAGTGTTGTTTTGTTGTTTGTTGCTTTCTCCCTTCTTTCCAAGTCCTCCATTTCACCACTCTCGTCGTACGAAACCTTTCCTCTACTGCTGTGACCTAGACAATGTCTCTGCGTTTGACGATGAGTCACGCAATCTGGACGGCATCTTCGCCAAATGGCCAACCCAGGTCGCGGATTGCCTCGTTCCTTCTGGTAACCCTATAACGACTGCCCAGCGTTTCATCCCCTGCAAACAAAGGGGCCACCGCTTGCGAGTCTAATGGCTTTTTCCGCTATACCACTTACAACCTTTGTGGGATTGCCGCAGCGCTTTGGAAGTATGCTCAAAGCCACCATACAAGTCCTCATCAAAGTGGCTGTCTCAGAGGATAGGGACGAATCACAGCAATTGAGGGTACAAGAAAATATAGATCTCACGGATTCCACTAGTGAAAAAATGCTTGGTATCCTCGATGCCCCGATCAATGCCTCATCTTCCAGCCTCCTCAAAAATTGTCAAGTCTTTGTATCGCCAGCTTGATAGTGACCCAATCTTGATAATCCACCCGAAATACCAGGCGAAAGGCTGTCAGAGTGTCTTGTACGCGTCATATCACGAGATGGTTGGGGAAGAATCCCGGACAAGTGTCCGCAATGTGTTTCACCGTTGAAGGGGAATGGTAAGCTGACAACGGAATTCTTTGGGCGGCGAGCTTTAAAGGATGAACTGGAGTATCTCTTCTCCATTGATGGGATAGAGCGACTCGTGGAGCAAGAAATAATTCGTGCTGGCCAAAGGGAGTGTTATAACTCAATGGACCGACCGCGATACCTTCAGAATGCCAAAACTGGTAAGATCCTTCGTCAGCAACTTGATGGATCTTGTCATTGCCAACTTTAGAGGGGAGTGCGAGAAGGGGGCTCTTCTTTGGCTATTAATATATCCGTCGATTGGGCGGACCCATCCAAATCTCGCAATCGGACGCCTCGCTCCATGGGTCCCATTCTCTGCGAGGGAGCTGGCTGACCTTCCCAATCAATATCGATCACAGTTTGGGTTCATGATGCTCATGGGCATAACGCCAGCACCACATGAACCTCCTGGCGTTCTCTTCATCGACTGTTGCATCCTTTGGCCGTAGAGCTTCTCAGTGCAAGTGCGGATGGGCTCTGGATCAAAACACCAAAGTATAAACAGGGTAGGTAAGCCATACTGTTGATAAATTATGTTAGCTCACTTGTTCATAGGACGAAAGGTCTTTGTCAGAGTCGGTACTATCTGCTGTGATCGTCCTGCTGCTGTTGCTGTTACTGGCAGCCCACACTTCACAAAGAGGGATTCTCCCTGCATGAAATGCACTGTACCGCGCAGTCGCTTATATAGCTCGGCATTACACTCCCCTCGAAATGGTGCTGAGCATTCTCAAGCGATGCTAGCGCAGCAGTGCGAATTCCTCAAGCAGTTTGAGCAAGCCCGCAAACTGCACGGCAACCCCGTGTGGCTCGCCGTGCAGGCCGCCAAACTCAAGCGACTCGGGCGGCAGTGGATACCATGGAGCAATCTATCTTCAAGGTACCCGGTCATCTGTCAGTTTTTGACCTTTTCCCAGATTTCGATAAAGTTCAACATGCTGTTGTTGACCCGATGCATCCCCTACTCGAAGGAGTTCTCCCCTTCTATATTCGATGGGTCTGTATTTTGGGGCGGTACTGCGCTTTACCTCCAGCAGGTTGGGAGATGGACGATGACAGAGGCAGTGTCGCCTCATTAAATCTGGAGGATGAAGGGTTCGAGGATGTGGTAGACCGAATGATGGAATGAGAGAGGGAATCGGAGGATCCCAATACTATCGCGAGATTTCATCATCAATATTCTGCGAGCGTTCTGCCACCCGGGAAAGCAACAATCTCGTATCATCTTGGCAGCTTGCATCCTGTGGAACATACACCAGGAAGTAATGCTCGGAAAAGAGGATCATGGTCAGGGGGCAGATGGCAAGCTTCAGCCCATCTCCGTCGAGGACCTTGTCTGAAACAATCCGCTGTCAAGGAATAATTCCGATGAACTCATCAAGCGTGGCCGGACCACAATAGGCTGAGGAGAAGACAGACAAGGACGAGGTTCGAGATCTTGTTGCTGCACTATTGCGAATGGAGACTACTGCTGAGTCAGCCGATCGGATCCTCCAAGAGAATTCCTCGGCAGTCTTTGAGTTCTTGAACACGGAAGTAGAGCAGGGTAGGATCACCCCTATCCAGTGTGCAGTGCTCTTCACATCAGCGCAAGGGTCTGCGTCTGACTGGAACTCGCTTAACGTGGCAGCCAACTACAGCGGCATGGCTACGACTAGCATCATGTTGCAAGTGCTCGTACACAAGTACTGTCCTTTGCCCCAACAGAGGCCTCCCTGTCAGCCGACCACAGGTGCTCCATGAAAGAGTCATTATTCTGTACCGACTAATTCTGTACACTGCTCTCCGAGTCTGTTAGTGCGCCGGTGCTGAGGAAACTCCAGTCCAATACTCCATCGTATCCCTTACTGAGCACTCCAGCGCACTCCTATGTCCGATCAAGTGACGAGTCGATCTCCTACTCTCCGCCCAGTCACCACCATTATACATCCGCACGGACCCCCTCATTTCTCTTCGCCTTTGCTTCCTCATCTTCTTCTCTCCATTTTTCTCCAGCCCATAGGGTCTAATCTGTTGAATGAGCGAGAAGATGGGAGCCTAAGATACGGAGCTCTGAGAGAGATCGTTTGTGGCGTGGTGGGATCGGAGTTGCGTGGTAATTTTTTTTCTTTTTGATTCTATGATAGTCTCTTTCTTTCTTTATGCATCCATAGACACCTTTCAACATAATCAATCTCAAATGAAAATCGTACCAAAAGTTTTGCATTATTTAATGAATCAGTGCTAGTTGCTTCGATTCCAGTCATTGCTTGCTTCCGTACACCGCCGTTCAAATAAAATGTCGGATGGATGCTGCCCAGGTTCGAGAGATGTAGATCATCATATATGCTTTGTATCTGAATACTCTCATCACCCTCCATGCACGCATGCACAAACATCTCAACAAACCCACCATACGCACGCGACGCCTATATACGATATATCTTCAGAATTATTTATATACATGTACACAGACTATGCAATCATTATTACATAAAACCGTCGTATTCTATTATATCATTTATATCACTATCTACCTCCTCCTCCAGCACCCCGTCATCGGTATCGTCAGACTCACCTTCTGAGCTATTACTACACTGCCCGTTAGCTTCTTCCTCCGCAGACACCACGTTTCTCTGGTGAGACTTCGCGTTCCTCGTCTCCTTGAGTTTCTCTCCTCGAGCGAAACGTACCTCCCAAGGGTCTTCAAGGATTCGTCGGGGTTGGTACAATGTGCGAGGAAGAGCGGAAAGGAGGACATCGACGTTGTGAAAAGCAGCTGTGTTTATCACAAAACGGTCGGCATCGCGATGGCGAACCGCAGCCATCTTCTGGCTGGTTGCCTGTCGTTCTTGGAACACGACCCTTTCTCCATCCTCTGTACAACCTCCCGTCACGCAATCATGGACCGCAGAGAACAAAAAGTCGATATCCTTAATAGGGTAAGAAACAGCAAGCCCTAATTGTGTTTGCATGTGATGCTCACCTGACCATATATGTATAAGGTAGACTCTTTCTCCCCTTCCGGCACACGATACAGGACAGGCATGCTCCATTGTGAATGGAGCCTACGGCCAAGAGTGTAGCATTGAATTCTGACTCTGACGCATAACTATTATGATTGCCACTGTCGTAACCCCTGATGTTTCTCCGCCGACGAAATCGTAGTCCGGCCACGCTTGACAAGCTCACCGGTATTCTCCCTTGACAGCGGATTGTTTCAGACAAGGTCCTCGACGGGGATAGGCGGAAGCTTGCCATCTGCCCCCCTGACCATAATCCTCTTTTCCGAGCATTACTTCCTGGTGTATGTTCCACAGGATGCAAGCTGCCAAGATGATGCGAGATTGCTGGGTCGGTCTCGTACTTGCGATGTAGGTAAGACAACCCCACTTGCCTTTAACGCAACCGAAGATTCGTTCAATGACGTTTCGACGGGAAGAATGGCGGAGATTGTACAACTCCTTCGCAGTGCGTGGCCTATACGCAGCCAATGACTCAGCTCAGCTTGGATTTAGTTTCGAAGACTGAAAGCTTACTCGTTACCTGACTCGCTAAAATCTTTTAGGTGGTAACGCACACCGCGGTAGGGCGTGATACGGAAAGCGTACTCGTTACCTGACTCTCTAAAATCTTTTAGGTGGTAACGCACATCGCGGTAGGGCGTGAGAGACGACATGCCCAAAGAATATCCGGCATTACCGAGGAAATACCTGCCTTTGGGTATAATAAAAGACTGACGTAGCGCTTCATGGAATACGCATGCACCATTTGCCGATCCTTCATATCCTGAATACAGGAAGCTGAACCGCTTGTCAAACGTGCACGCAGCCAGCAGGTTCACAGTGATTGTATCCTTGCGACAACGATATACGTCCTGTTTCTCCTTGGAAACACGGACAGTGATGTGTGAACCATCCATTGCGCCCAGAGCATCATCGGAATATGGCTCAAATCTTTCATCACATGCTATACTAGAAGGACGTTTGGGATAATGACATGGGCGATGAATGAATCTCCTGTAAACGGGCGCAGGGGAAGTGCACCGACGAAATCGTGAACGCACCTGTAAAGCAAGATACTTCTTAGCATCATGGTGACAAATTGATATAGAAAAGTATACTTACGCCCAATTTGTTGAGATACTTCTCTGTCAAAACTCTGCGGTATGCCTCATCCCAGCCTTGATACCACCCGTCAGGCAATACAACGCGACGGCCATCCTTTTGACCTGAAACATCTCTCTGGTGGATATATTTTGTGCCATCTGGCTCAGCACATCATTAATCAAGAATAGTTCCGCTTGATTCACTCCCATCACATCCACCATTCCGTTCCCGTACTCGGCAATCCGCTGTTGTCCTTGGAAGATTGAGTCATGATAAGGACGGGGAACCTTAATGAGAAGTCCCTCTAGGTTATCCCCTATAAACGACAACATATAAAGGCTAAAGACACCGTTTCGGAGTATCCCATCTTTCTCTTCATCGTCCGTATTATTCACCTGAGGATGTGTGATGGGCACTGGCAGAGTGTGCTGTTGAGAAGGACATTATTTCAGGTGGCACTCGGCGATTCTTGGAGCAAATGAGTGAGTGCCATGAACATAAGGCGTACGAAGGCAAAAAGCAAAAAAAAAGAACCACGGCATTTGGGATTCCCACGTGGTCCCCCACCGTGCACTTCAGACGCAAAATTACAAATCGTTGCCGAACAGTCTCTAATTTAAAAATATCTACTCGTTTTTTTTGACTTGCCGACTTTTCACGCACATCGTAAACATACTTCACACCCAGACACTCCACATCTTTTCCCCAGCAATGTCTGCTACTCCCTCTCCAGACAGGAACAGACCCCTCGACGACAGGAAGGTCACTGGCGTACGTCTGTCCATTCCTCAATCATCCCGCCTGCTGACCCATATTTCACCACCAGTATGACCCTCTCATCCCTCCCGCCCTTCTTCGACATGACCTTCCCGTTCCTCCCGTCGCCTCCAAGACCATCTCCGCTTCCCGACGAACCACCTCTTCCATCGTGCGCGGTACCGACCCCCTTTCCCGATTGGTCGTCGTTGTCGGCCCTTGCAGTATCCACGATGTCGACCAGGCCAAGGAGTACGCCTCTAGACTGAGAAAGGGCGTGCAAGAGGGAAAGTGGCCTGGTTTGGAGGTCGTTATGAGAGTCTACTTGTGAGTTAATTTTTTTTTATGACTTGCAAGAACCATCTACATTACTTGTTTTCCGGCAAGTGTATTAGCGGGAGCTAATCTGTGGCTTTCAACAGTGAAAAGCCCAGAACGACTGTCGGGTGGAAGGGTCTCATCAATGACCCCGATATCGACGGTTCCTTCAAGATCAACAAGGGTCTGAGAATGGCTAGGGAGCTCTTGTGCGACATCAATGCCATGGGTATGCCCGTTGGTTGTGAGCTCCTTGACACTATTAGGTATGTGTGCAACCTTTGGTTTTCTATTCGGATCTAACACTATCCTTCAGCCCTCAGTTTATTGCCGACCTCATCAGTTGGGGTGCTATCGGTGCCCGAACCACCGAGTCTCAACTCCACCGAGAGCTCGCTTCCGGCGCCTCTTTCCCCATCGGTTTTAAGAACGGTACAGATGGCTCAGTCGGTGTTGCCATCGACGCCATGCAATCCGCCTCCCACCCTCACTGTTTCATGGGTATCAACTCTCAGGGCATGGCCAGTATCGTCAGGACTTCCGGCAACAGGGACTGTCATGTCATCTTGAGAGGTGGCACTGGTGGCCCCAACTACTCTGCTGAGCACGTGCAGAAAGCCCTCTCCACCATGCGTTCCAAGAACCCTGATGCCTTTGCTTCCATCATGGTCGACTGCTCTCACGGCAACTCCTCCAAGAACCACCTCAACCAGCCCAAGGTTGCCGCCGACCTTGCTGCTCAGATTGCGGCGGGCGAAGTCGGTATCACCGGTATCATGTTTGAGAGTAACTTGAAGGGTGGCAAGCAAAGCAGTGACAAGGGGAGAGACAACCTTGAGTACGGAGTGTCCATCACCGATGGTGCGTTCCTTCGCCTGTTACCCATTCCTTTAGAGCTTTATACTGATATGTGGTGATTGTAGCTTGTGTCGATTGGGAAATGACCGTTGACATGCTTGACAACCTCAACCAGGCCTCCCTTGCCCGAAGAGCCCTTCTCGAATCCCGGGAAGCTAATGCCAACGGTCATCTCAATGGCGACACTCCTGCTGTCAAGAGGCTGAAGACTGACGAGTAATTGGGTGGTTGCAGAGTGTTGGCGACAGCGGTAGTATCTCTGGCTTTGGGATGTGGGCCAGCGTAGGGTACGAAATGGTCATGAACGAATGGCAAATATTTATCATCAAAAGCAATCATATCTGCGTCCGCGATTAGAGACAATCTTGTAGATTATGCAATATACATAAATAACTGTTTCTGTCTCCATCGATTTTGACAAGCGACACGCGCAACAATATCATGAATCCTCATGAATTGTGCGTGTAGCTCATCAAAGGAGATTGTGATTTTGGAAAAACGTATCCTTCCTACGGAATAAAAAGATTTTAGCCAAAGAGTCCTGTATATGCCGAAAAGAGTGGAAAAGAGGAAGACTTGTGTTTACATCTAACATCGTCCATAGGGGTCACATGTCTCTTCATTTTCGATCCTGATAGTAGTGTTCTCACTTATCTGCCCGACTTTTCATTTTCCGCCAATGCGTTTATTTTATAAGACTACTTCGGGCATGCAGCATGTTGCAGCACACGGTAGCCACACAGTCTCAACTTTTCCTTCAAAGTTCCCATCTATTCTTTTCCAAATCCGCCTCATGAGTCTAATGCGGTCAGTGAGAATGCATGCCCAACCCTTTCGAATGGCAAAACACAGGGAATCTACCTTTCCCGAGCAATGATTCTTCAATTGTGAATGGGGAAATAAAAGTGCAAAAAATGTGCGGGCCAGTCCGTTGAAAATGTCGAGATACTGGTATACGATATACATGCAACATAGTTATGTCAAGTCGTGGATAATCATGTGATTGATACAAAGATTGGTACACCGAAACTAATAGTGATGAGAGACTAATGCTACAGCGAAAGAGGTGGTAAGTGTTGTACACTGGATAGTTGCCACTCTCGACTAGTCTTTGAGTTAATGGGGATAAGGGAAAGCAAGGCTGATTTACTGACTGAAGAAGACAATGTTTTTAGCAATTATATTAGACGCAGTGTCTTTTGAATGACAACTCATTCTCCAGATCGGTCAAGGGAATGAATGCGTCGACTGCTGATTGATGATCCTCTTCCGGGGGCCCTTGGATAGCTCCTCTTTAGACAAATGACCTATAGAGTCGGCGACTTTGTAGGATTGTCCGACGGGAATCTGGTTGCTCGGCTGCACCGCATCATGTTTTCTTTCATTTCCAGTCGCAACACCGCATTCTCCTGTCCCAGCAGCCAAGGGACCATCTTGCTTGAAAACGTCGCGCAGAGGGCCTACGTCGGTCGATATAGCAGCCATATCGATCCTCGATGCAAATGGGTCTTCAGGCAAATCTGGATGTGGTGCCAGATAAACTGAAACCGCTTCCGACCTGGGAACGGTCCGAGAGTTGAATGGTATTTTTGAAGGGTCAAAGAATCCACTGATGCGTTGAGTCCATGAGCTGTTGGGCCGGGAATTGGTGATGTCAACGCTCATATAGGCAAAAGTCTGACGGTGCGAGCTTTCGGTGGAAGAGCTGGAAAGGTCAAATGTCTGTTGATTAGATGGGGAAGGTGGAATAAGATGGATTGTTGGCACCTGTCAAGAACTTATTAGACTCTCATCGAGCCTACTTTCCGCATCAAAAAGTTACATACTGGTTCAAGCGATACCGTTGTTTTAGATCGGCCTGACTTGCCTGGCACTTCTTCAAATGGCGCTGCGCAGCCCCATAGGCAGACATTCATGTTGGTACTAAATAGTATTTGATGGAGATATGTTCAACTTGGCTCTGGCTGGCCCTGATTATGTCCTAGAGAAGCGGTCGAGGAGAGGGGCAAAGTTATGGAGAATAGACTGCGCCATTCCATTATATAGCCAGAAGATTACCTCCCAGCGCTCAGCTAACGAAATCAGCGACTCCGGCAGACTAAGGCTAGAGCGCTAGAGAAGGCTGGACACTATAGGCGTCTGTCTAGCGCGCGCACGTACCACTTTTAAGATAAGGCGTCACCGTAAGTTGAAGCTATCTACTGTCCGTTAGTCTGTAAAGCGCCTCCATGTGTGCGTTCTAGCGCGGTTCCTTGCATCACGTCGGCATTTGGGTGCATCTGGCCAGGCTTCGGGAGTTTCGGCGCACAGCTGTCAAGCAGTCGCTGCTGGGCGCTGGAAATTGTTTAAGGGAGAACCGAAGAACAAAGGCTGGTACGTAGAACGCGTTGTAGTGCAATGAGCCTTCGGCCTCATAGACTAATGCCACATCACAGTCGGAAGCTACCGCCGGTGACAGTGAGGAGAGATAGAGAAGAGAAAGAGAGATGGTTTGAGATATATCGAAGGAGGGGATCAGGGAGAAGGAGGAGAGAGAACGAAGTAGAGCCTGTGACAGTAACTACCCCTTCCATGGGTAGCTGCCAAACAGCTTACAGAGATCCCAAGTACATAGGTACATAACTGTTAGTTACGCTCATGGAGCCTATATTGCTATATTATTTGATACACACACAACACACAACAACTCGACATGAGACCCGAGTTCAATTATACCACTACACAACCTAACGACCTATCGTCAGTATCATTACTAGGTAGATCGACCACCAACAGCCAAACTTAGGAAGGCTTTGTATTCCGTAGAATTGATACCAAGGAGTCGATATTCTGTTATCTGCTGTGGGTGGCAGTGGAACGGAACCAACTGGATCGTTTAACCAATAGGAGACCCGGGTATTTCCCTACATTATGGTGCCCTCACTGAGAATCGAACTCAGAGCTGAGGATTATGAGACCTTAGGGTCAGGCTTGATAGCCAGGCAATGTGCCAACGGGCAAGGCCCATCAACAATGTTGTGTGTATCTTTCCAGCAAAAGTCATGGACATACATATACTTAGATACTCATGTACCAGAAGCTACCATATGAGTTCACAGATAGGAGATTGGTGTCCTATATACCGTTTGAAGCAGGCTTCATAGGCCATGGGAATGCCTGGGAAGCGAAGTGCAGAGACAAGAGAAGTGCCACATCGGAAATTGTCGGCCTTTAAATCCAAGGATAGAGAATGTGACTACTTACGAATTCATGTGAACTGGGTGGTTCTCTACTTGAAACTCATTGCAACCTCACTATTTTAATCCATTACTGCCCATCCATTACTGTCCAATACACAAGCGGCTCTACTCGAGAAGGCTCTGTCACCAATCGAATCTTACAACAGACCATTATCTGCTCGCACCATTGTCTTTTGTGGCTTTTAAATCTCTTACATCGCTTTCAGCTTCCTTGCCAAGTCGTTATTGAGAAGAAACCCCAGAAATCTTAACAAAAACAAACAAAACTAGTAAAACTACCAAAAACATTTAGGAAAAGAATCAAGATCAGTCAGTATGCAACAGGAAAACAACAACAACAATTCTCCCGCGGGGAGTGGACCAGATGGTCAAGCGAGTTCGCTGGGCAATGTGCCAACCAGTAATGACTGGAGTACCCTTATGCAGTTTTTGCAGGTGCAGACTGTTACTCACGAGAAGCTATTGTCGGAACTGACGGAGATACGCAAAGCTCGAGCTTCGGGTTCACCTGATCGAAGCACTGACACTAGTGTATCCCAGACTACAGCTGTTAATACTAAAAAGAAAATGCCAGCCCCAAGTGATAAAGAAAGCCAGATATGGTATGGAAAAGCGGAAACTCTTGAAGAATGTTTGTCATGGTTTGAATCCACTGCAAAAGATCGTGGAGTTGATGACTCAGAGATGAAAACCAGTTGGTTTAAGTATGTTGCTGCCGCACAAGTGGAAGTAATAAAAAGTATATTGCATGGTCTTGACGCTTGGAGCGCAGTCAAAGAGAGGCTCCGTGATTTGTATCCTGACAGGTCAAAGCAAGTAGAAGGAACTCTTGAGAGCTTACAGGAATTTGCCGAGATCTGGAGCAAGAAGCCGCTTCAAAGGATTGAGCATCTAACCGCCCGTGTAGAGGCATATGCCAGGAATGCTTTAAAGTTCGAAGCTGACGAAGGGTCCGACAATAGTATAAATAAATTCTGGTTTATGGGCATGCCGCTGGATTGGCAAAAGAGATATCGTGAAGAGGTATGGCACAAAAATGTCAAGAAGGATCGAACTAGGTTTCCCGATAGGAAAGTTGTGGAACAGTGGGTAAGAGTGATATTAGACCCAACCGATGTAATCGAAAACCACATTATTGAATCCATGTATCCAAGCATTAGAACCCATCAGGAGCTTGCCCAGGAGGCGGATGATAAGAAAAGACAGTACCTTGGGAAACTTCAAAGGGGAAAAGCGGAGGTAATACAGCTTAGAACGGCTGATGATGAATACAAGGAGGAACCGATCAAACTAGAAACCGAGCAGATCGATGATGTTGACGAGTTAGTACGTAAGATGGGAGAACTGACTATCAAAAGTCAAAGCGTTAGAGGAATTACCCCTTCAGAGAGAGCGAAGTACATTGACTGTCATGCTCGTCTTGCTGCAGTGCGACCTATCTTAGCGGAGGCTTGCCCCAGCAACTTGCCCTTCTACCGGAGCTATAGTTATAGACAAAACCCTCCTGTCGCACATTTTCAGACTGTTACTCCGCTTGGTGACTTACTTGAACAAATGGAACTGATGAAGGAAAGGAATCGGACAGGGTATCGAGAAGACCCTGAGTATAAAGAGCTGTATGCCAAAGTGAATTCTATGAGCGTTGCGGCCGCCTCTCTTCTGCAGACTCCTCTTATTGAGACAACATTTGTGGGTCACTCACGAGATACACCCCCTCATGCAGAGATATCCTCTAGACCTGGTGTCTCTGTGAAAGTAAGTAGCACAAACCAGTGTGCAGCCTGGGGAGAAGTGAAGCCGAAGTGTCATTGGTGCCGAGATTCAAATCATTTTGTGAGAGATTGTCCCAATACGGCGAAGTGGGCCAAAGACGGATGGATTAAACAAGTTGATGGTTTCTGGGTGTGGGCACTTAATAACGCCAGAATTAAAAGACATGCTGATGGCACATATGAGAGTACAGTTCGTGATTACGTCAGAACTGCTGAGCATGATGCGGCAGTGAACAGTGCGCTTTCAGCTGCTCTGATGGCTAGAGACTTTGAGCAATCAATGTATCCTGAGGAAGACGAGATATAAGATCGGCCACAGAGGTTGGAGTATTAATTATTATGATAGATAAATATAAGTCAAAATGATGAGAATATAATCCAAGAAGGAAGTCACTCGGTGACCAAACGGATAGAAGAAGGACTGTTATCGGTGAATCGGAGCTGGAATAAAGTGGCAGTCTTGAGTACTAATTACCGAAGAAGTTCAATGGTTAATCGCACTCTTTATCCTTATTCACTTTTTACTAGTACTGCTATACGACTATACTCAAATGGGGTGTCCAAGGAGAACTCAGGTCTTATCTGATTTCACACAGGAGCTAAGAGATGTTCATGCGTACCTGACTTCACTGCTGAGGCTGTAGGGATCAACAGAGATCTGACTACACTTCCGCTGCTGAAAAGGACACACATCTGACCTTACACTGATGCTGAAGGGATGAGTAGCGGCGGAATCATTGAGGTATGCTGGGATGGAGTTCATTCCTAGCCAAAAGACAACAAGAAAAGCGAAGAAGAATCCGATCTCACGACCGTCACTTGAAGAGCAAGCTAGAGTCCTGCCTTCTTCCCCAAAAGTGAGGGCAAGTGGAGGCAGTCTTACGAGTACACTTATCTGACCTGGGCAGTCCGGGGTATGGTTAGAGCACTAACCATAAAAAAGTTGTAGGGATATGTAGTGCAATGAGCCTTCGGCCTCATAGACTAATAATGCCACATCACAGTCGGAAGCTACCGCCGGTGACAGTGAGGAGAGATAGAGAAAAGAAAGAGAGATGGTTTGAGATATATCGAAGGAGGGGATCAGGGAGAAGGAGGAGAGAGAACGAAGTAGAGCCTGTGACAGTAACTACCCCTTCCATGGGTAGCTGCCAAACAGCTTACAGAGATCCCAAGTACATAGGTACATAACTGTTAGTTACGCTCATGGAGCCTATATTGCTATATTATTTGATACACACACAACACACAACAACTCGACATGAGACCCGAGTTCAATTATACCACTACACAACCTAACGACCTATCGTCAGTATCATTACTAGGTAGATCGACCACCAACAGCCAAACTTAGGAAGGCTTTGTATTCCGTAGAATTGATACCAAGGAGTCGATATTCTGTTATCTGCTGTGGGTGGCAGTGGAACGGAACCAACTGGATCGTTTAACCAATAGGAGACCCGGGTATTTCCCTACAGCGTGCATTTGCGCGTTCGCATCGGACGTCTCAAATAGGCGCCAGCATAGTAGCCCACATGCCACGCGAGCCTAACATGTCCTGCAAGGAAGCGCGCCTTGTGAATGGTCAGCCACGGCGACGGGCGTGTCGTCACTACCCTATGGCGGACCTGCAGCGAGACGTTCGTTGAGGACACCCAGTCATCCATATCCTCATCCATCCACGTTGTATCTATTCTAAACATCCCTTCTCCCACAGTTCCCCATAGACATGTCCCGACAACCCCCTCTCGTTATCGACAATGGTACTGGTTACACGAAGATGGGGTACGTTCTTAATGGTTATCTACACGTATATGCTAGCACATAGCTTAATGTCTATGCGTTCTAGCTTCGCCGGTAATTCGGAACCCTCTTTTGTGTTTCCCACCGTCATAGCAACCCATCAATCTGGCGGTTCTGGTGCGTCGTCCTCGTCTACTGGTGGCGCTGGGCGCGCCCCACCACCTATCGCCGGCAAGCCTTCACATCTCGCCAGTAAAAGAGGAATCGAGGATTTGGATTTCTTCATTGGTGACGAAGCTGTCGCCAACTCCAAGTTGGTAAAATCCGGTGTCTCCTCAAGAGCTGTGCTAATACTGGGCGTAGGACTTATTCACTCCATTATCCCATCCGGCATGGAATGATTGAGAACTGGGATCACATGGAGCGTTTATGGGAGCAATCCATCTTCAAGTACCTCCGTGCAGAGCCTGAAGACCACTATGTGCTCTTGGTATGCCTTCTCTTATATGATGAAAGACTTCGTCTTATTAGAGACTGACCACAATTCTTGATCAGACTGAACCGCCTCTTAATCCGCCTGAGAACCGAGAGAACACCGCCGAGATCATGTTCGAGTCTTTCAATGTGCAAGGATTGTGAGTGAAGGATCTAGACTGGTAGTCAGAGCTCACAAGCTAATTTGGCACATTAAAGGTACATTGCTGTCCAGGCTGTCCTTGCTCTCGCAGCCTCTTGGACGTCGTCCAAGGTGACTGAGCGGACACTCACCGGTGTTGTCATTGACTCTGGAGACGGTGTTACCCACACCATCCCCCTTGTGCGTAAAGTTCTGGTTAAGCTCAATGATGATTCGACTAAGACAACCCACTCAGGCTGAGGGCTATGTTATTGGCTCTTCGATAAAGCACATCCCCATTGCTGGCCGAGACATCACCTACTTTGTGCAGCAACTCTTGCGAGACCGGGGTGAAAGTGCACACATCCCCCCTGAGGACCAGCTTAGAGTAGCTGAAAAGATCAAAGAGGACTACACCTATGTTTGTCAAGATATCGTCAAGGAGTTCAAGAAGTATGATTCCGATCCATACAAGTACTTCGCTCGATTTGCTGGCGAGCACAGCGTGACTGGGAGGGTGAGTTTCGATACAGGAGTGACGAAAATCACTAGCTGACCGCCCATATCAGAAATACGATATCGATATTGGCTATGAGCGATTCTTGGCGCCCGAGATCTTTTTCAATCCCGAGATTTATTCCTCCGACTTCCTGACTCCTCTTCCCGAAGTGGTCGACACAGTAATCCAAACTTCTCCCATTGATGTCCGACGAGGTTTATACAAGAACATCGTCCTTTCAGGTGGATCCACTATGTTTAAGGACTTTGGTAAGAGGTTGCAGAGGGATGTCAAAGGCATCGTGGACGGCAGGATTGCGGGCAGTGAAGAGAAGTCAGGCAGTTTAATGAAGGTGAATTACCGACTATTGTTTCAAACCCAAAAGCTAACACTGTAGAAAAGTCGAGCGGCGTTGAAGTCAATGTCATCTCCCACAAGAGGCAGAGGTATGCGGTATGGTACGGCGGCAGTTTGATGGCGTCCACTGTAAGCTATTTGCTCTGACCAGCTCGCTCGAATGTCTCATTAATTCACTTTTCACAGCCTGAATTCTTCAACGTCAGTCACAGCCGCGAAGACTATCAGGAATACGGTCCTTCCCTTGTCCGCAGGTTCTCGGTGTTTGGAAGTGCAACTTGAGTGTAGGTTGTCATCAATAGTACAGTATATGCAGTCAGATCGTCTCCCATTAGCTTTGACGTAACGGACGCATACAATATTTGCAGGGCAATCGATGCTTGTATCTTGAGCCTTGATATCCTATGGTCGATAATCATGATTAGGATAGATATCCTCTTGCTGGCAATGATAGTTCATAAAAATCTTTGGAACGGGACGATCTATCGGTTGTGACTGGCGTTCGCAAGCTCCTTGATCCTAGAGCTGTCAGCGCTTCAACCATGTACATGACTGTAGCGCCAGAATCAAATAAATCACCCACCAGGCGCACTTTGCGCTTTGAAGTTTGAAGAGGGAGGTTCTCGTTCGTTACACGCCCGTCACTGGCTGTTAACAATTTGTATTTAATGTCTTTTTACTGTTAATTAATAAAACTAAAAGTTCCACGTCATGTAAATGGTGAACGCGTTCCACCACCAGTACCACCACGACTACCCTGCCAACGAGCAACAAATGGCCGGTAAAACAAATGACAACTTTCGTTGCTTTTGATATTCTTTCACACGTCTCTAATCTATATCACACTCTTCACCTGATCCTGTCGCAAACTTGTTGACAAGATCCGCAATGAAAATGAGGATTTCTCAAGCGCTTTTTGCGCTTCCGTTGCTTTCCGTCGCCAACGTCAGTCAATCGTATCTCATCTGCCCCGTAACTCCCTTTGGTGGAACATTGTTCGGGTTAAACACGGTGGGAACTGGGTAAAATTAGGATGCTAATCCATTTATGCTTATAGGCCTTGCACTTTTACTTTGAATCCAACGAGAAAAGGTGTTTCTTGGAAGAATTACCCAGTCAAACCATCGTGGAAGGTATGTCCGGCTGGCCTCACAATTCTGCGAGCAATCAAGGTCGACTTTAGGGCTGACATTGTGTATCTGTCTGGTATAACAGGCCATTACAAGGCGTTTTTGTGGAATGAGAATGAGAAACAATGGAAAAAGGACGAGGCCATGGGTATTCACGTTACTGTCGAGGTCAGTTTTTGGGGTTTGAAGACGAGCTGTTGCTGAGGTTAGGTGCAATGTAGGAATTGGCAACTTCTCACATAGTCGTTGACACTCGAGGTCCCCCAGATGGACGATTCACCTTTACTTCTCACGAACCCGGTGCGTCCTGCATGCCTTTCCCCATTTTTCCTTGTTGAAGATCACTGGTCTAATCATTGGAATGGAATGAACGATGTAGGAGATCACAACATCTGTCTACACTCCAATATCACTGGCGGCTGGCTTTCGAATGAGCACATCAAAATGTATTTGGATTTGAATGTTGGATCTTCTCGGTTTGACAACGCGTGGGCTCCCTCTTCTTTTCTTGCTTTCCTATCCTGACGCTGTCACTCATCAGGGCCGACCAAACTCATGTGACAACTCTTTCGTCCAAAATCCGCGAACTTAACAGCAAGGTCGCCGACATTCAACGCGAACAACGCTATATGCGTGAAGTCGAGGCAAACTTTAGGGACGCAAGTGAGCGCACTAATACAAGGGCAGTGTGGTGGAGCTTGTTGCAGATTGCTGTGTTGATTGGGGCTGCCGTTTGGCAGATGAAACATCTCAAGGTGAGCTTCCAACTTTTATTATTGTTGCATGCTAGTTTTCAAAGTGTCATGCTAATGCTTTGGTGTCAGGTTTACTTTGAGGACAAGAAACTCAGATGAACTGGTATACAGCTAGATAGCCCGTGGTCCATGTGATTAATGCATCGACAGGTCTCTCTACAATCTGCTGCATTCTAAACTTTCTAAGCCTCAAACTTGTCCGCAGCCTCTTCTCGTCCTTCCTCCCAAGCCCTGACCTCAAGACCACCTCCTCGCTGCACAATAACTTCGAGTACGAGCTGACCCTCCTTTTGCAGTTCGACCTCAACAGCACCGAGAGCTTTAGTCTTGACAGTGATGGGGGTCTTGACCTCTTCAGGCTCCTCCTCCTCTTCTTCTTCATCCTCCTCCTCGTCATCTTCAAACTTCTCGGCAGGAGGTCGCTCCACAAGGTCAACCTTCACCTCATCCTTACCCTCCCAAATTTCAAGAGCAACCTTGCCCGCAGGCGCAGGGATCGCAACACGCCTCCTAACAGGGAGAGGAGCACCAGAGGGGACCACAACGGCGGCAAGGGTGTTAGCCTCCTGGGAAGGAATGACAATACCGATAGGGGCGGCAGTAACGTCGGCCTTGCCTTCAGGACCGGCAGTGGCGAGGACATCCTCAAGCTTAAGATTGTCTTCTAGAGAAGTAAGGTGGAGAGCTTGAAGGGCACAGCCAATGGCGATAACCTGGGAGGGGTCAATAGCGGCGGTGATGGGGGTAGTACCAGGGAAGAGGTAAGAAAGACTAGATTGTAAACCAGGGAAAAGGGTAGACGCGCCCGCAAGGAGAACTTCGTCGATCTGGCAGAGGTCAAGTCCAGCAGACTTTACAGTGTTGGAAAGAACAGAGCCAACTTGTCGGTAGACGGGAGCGGCCAAACCGTCAAATCGGAGACGGTTGATAGCGGAAGAAAGGTCCATGCCCTCCTTGAGAGACTCGACGGCACAGGTGGCAGCACCGCTGGAGGCACTCAAAGATCGCTTGGTGTGGTCAACCGCGAGACGGAGCTTGGCCTCGGCACGCTTGTCGGCGTCAGAGGCGGACTCGCCGCAGGGAAGGTCAAGCGCAACCTTGGTCTTCTTGGTGAATTCCTTGGCAAAGTGTTTGAGGAGCTACAAACCTGTTAATGATATCATCGTGCGTGACTTGAGGAAGATAGACTGACCAAGTTGTCAAACTCCCTACCGCCAAGCTTGTCCTCCCTGGCCTTGGCCAGAACAGTGTACTCTCCTTCAGCGACCTGGATCACACTGACAGCCAAAGAAGTTTCCCCCATGTCAAGAACAACAACCCTCTTGTCCCTGGCCTCCTCCTCACCGGCGTTACCCTCATCGGGTCTACCCAACAAACCTCTCGCCTTCCTCTCCTCATTAAGACCGACCCGGTAGCCAACCAAAACAGCGGCGGCCTCATCCAAGACCTGAATGACGTTGATATCAGCAGCCTCAGCAGCTTTTCTCAAAGCTTCTGTCTGTTCCGGGGTAAACCAGGTGGGAGCAGAAACGACACAGGCAGAAGGCTTGACACCGAGGAAGTCAGTGGCCGAGGTCAACAATGTGGACAGGAACTCGCTGGTGACCTCTGGGACAGAGATGGTCTTTTTACTAGGGACGGGTTCGGCAACAGCGGGAGTAGCAGCACCGGAAACAGCGCTGGAAGTGACACCGGATCGGCTGGGAGCCTTGGGGGGAGGTACAAGAATGTCAACGGTGTAAGCAGGGGTGGTAGAGGAAGGGATCAGGGGAGCGGTAAGAATAGCGGTGTGGTCGACTTCGTCGTAAGTGTGGCCAAGAAGATTTCGGAAGCCCATGATGGTGTTCTTGCCGTTCTTGACGAGATGGGGCATGGCACCGTTACCGATGTAGACTTGCTCTCCAGCGTATGAGATGGCGCAGGCAATTTGCCTCTCACCCTCTTCGTTGGCAATACATGTGGGGTGGCCCTCCTACAAAGAACATGTCAGCTTTTTGTGCCCAGCGGCGCGCATACAGAGACATGCCTTGTCGATGACGGCGATGGAAGCGTAGGACTGGCCAAAGTTGATACCAAGGACGGAAGGCTTGGACCTGTGCATTACGGTGAGCGGGTGCTGTTCGGGCTTGTTTGCTTACATTTTGGAGAAAAAAAAAGGAGTGGGAACGTAAATGTGGTTGTAGATGAGGACGTTTTTGCTGGAGAGAAATGTTCAACGAGGACATCTTCAAAATCTCACAACACGTGGCCGCCACATCACATAACACCGATGTGCCGCTAGTCCCAGGGCACTTCTTTCACCACGCGCGTGTATGAGTATCATCTCACGTACAAAAATACCATTGACATTAGACACAATTATATGAACGATGCGATAGTAAAACAAACACTTCTCCCACGCCCCGACCCTCCCAGACATGAAGTTCAAAATATGAAGAGTAGAGGAGGAAAATAGCCATAACTGCCCAGCTAAAAATGAAACTACTTGTAATGTTTCCTCATTGCGAATTCGAAGGGAAAGAAAAAGATGACAGATGTTACAATTTTGAATGTTTTTGAGGCTACAGTCTTGAATGAGTTGCTTTGTCCATGTCTCCCTTTTTTTTCTTTCTTTTTTTGGTCACGTAGCTTGGACGCTACTAAGACCCATCGATGGTCACTTCCACGTCACCCCCAGCACCCATCACTATTACTTCATTGCCCGTTGCGGCGACTGAGTCTTGTACTTTTTCAACGGTGAGTGTGTTGACCCACTGCTTTCCGCCTTTTTGATCTACTGTCGCCCAGTAAGCCACACCGGTCACCGTGTCCGTACTATGCTGCAACATGCTTTGGTTCAATCCATATTGCGCAAAGGACGAGTTCGTGGGCACATTGATAATGCCGAGGGCGAGAGAACGGCTGCGGTTCTTATGCAACGGGTCATAGCTTGAAACCGATGATGGGGTGGGAATACGCAACTCGCCCCACATCGTTTTCGCTGAAAAAGGGCCAACATAATTTGGATGGAGACGCAGAGATATTGAACCATGCAGCGTGGCAATGACGGAAGAGAGGGAGACGGTTGTCGGATGATGGAGGTAACGGATATCAAGATAACCAGATGAGGAAAAGAATCTCGTGGTGATGAGCTTATCAGGTGTTGAGATGTCACGGCGGTGGAATACGTAATCACTGTCTTGCAAGGTTGTAGAATTGTCAGATGTGTGAGACGGGTCGTAAAGGATAACGTCTGCTGATATGGAGCCGCTACAAAGTTGTTAACCTGATAACTCTTTCCAACTAATCTGTGACTTACTCTGAGATATTCATATATAATTCTTCGGAAACATTCCATCTCCCCTTCACATCTCTCCCTGTTGACACCACATTTCCACACTTCAAACTCACATACGCGGCATCCAACCTTCCACAATTGTTCGATATGTCCAACAAGCCCATGTCTGCCACCCCTTCCAAGTCCCCGAAACGTACAGACATCCGATCGAAATTATATTCGAGATGCGGGAAATACGTAGCAGGAGTGACACTGGCGTAAACAGAAGGAGGTAGTCGAATGAGGATGTGGGAGGTCGGAACGTGGGCAGCATTAATAAAAAGAGGGTTGGAGACCTTTCCATCCGTTCGCCTTGGGCTCTACACCAAAAAGTCAGTCCAGTATCCGGCCAGGTCTTTGAGAATAAACGCACGTAGATTCCAACACCAACACCACCATCATCTCTCGCCATTTCACACACCCTCATCATATCATCTAGGGCCTGTGGTCCAGCGTATCGTATAATAACGTCAACTGTAATGACTCCTTCACCTGCCTCCTGTTGTAACTCTTCATCTCCTTCTGAGCCGAGGAAAGTTATTGTCCCGCTAGATCCTAAGCCGCGCCCGTTGAAAAAGAGATTCGAAGGAGCGGATCCGTTCGCTTGAAGAGGGAACGTGAACCTCGTAGTAGATATAGTTGTCGTGGTGAATGGGGTGAAAAGGGTGGAGAAGGCGGAAGTATAATTATAGGAGGTAAACTGATTGCAATTTGTCAAGTTGCCTTCTGTAAATGACGGTCCGTCCTACGGTGTCAAGTCAGCCTTCGTCCCTCGCAGAGTTGAAAGACCCAGCTCACCCTTGACTCGACATATGTCAGATTGGGAGATCCTCCCTGTTGCCATATCGCTGTCTTCTTCCCATCGTCGCTCTTGCTGTTGTCCTCCCACGGTGGGATTGCCACCCCAGTGTCCTGTTTCGAAGAGCGCATCCCCACTAGTAACCCGACCATCAATGCCACTCCTACCAGTATTACGACTAGCAAAACAAGTATCCACGTTCTCCATTTTTTCCACCATTTGTATAGCGCACGCGATGCCGCCGGGGAGAGGCATAAGATGCGACGCGTGGAAGACGGGTCAGAAAGTTGAGACGAAGGAGATTCCCACAGCTTCGAGGTCGAAGCTACTGGGGCGGTGTCGGAAGCCGGTATGATTGATGACTCGGCATGAGAATGGGCAGGGTGCGTCGAATGGAAAGAGGGTAGGGAGGCATTGGGCCCATTCGCCGTCGGCGTCACGCTCCCGAGCGAAGAACCAGGAGATTGTTGATACGCCGGGTTTATGACCGTGGCTGGTATCACCACACCTAGCCCTGGCCTTGGATTTCTTTCTCTCATCTCCTGCAGGCGCGCCGCGTTCTCATCCGAGAACACGTCTCCCTCTCTCGTGTGCCTTGTGCCGCTGTTGTGATCTGCGACAAAGCTTGTCCTGGACCGCCGCCGGCCCTCATAAGGCGGTAGTGATTCGCCATCCCATGACGCGGTACCAAAGTAGGAATGCTCTGAGGGGGCGGGCACGAGGGAGGGCGTGGAGGAGGAGGGGGAGAAGATGTTGGGATCCTTTTCGGGGTCAGGGGGGATGATCATGATGGGCGGGACAGGGCGTGGCCGATATGGCGAGACGTGGGCTGGACGGTTGGACGCGACGCAGGTGGGGCAACGAGAACTTGGGACGAGGAATGGAGAGAAGTGTTATGCCATGCCTGGAAAGAGAAACGAGACAACAGCTGTCGACATCTTTTCCTCCCGTCTTCCTCAGGTGCTGCGCGGGAAGCCGCCGCGCCTAACCGGCACACGCCTTTATTTATTCTATACATGTATTACGTAATACCACGTGCTCAGTGGACAGTATCTGGACCCCACACCGGCGTCTCTCCTTCAAACGGTCCTGTCCCTCCAGTCCCCCTGGCCGACGCCAGAGGATGACACTACCGGCTCTCCTGCCGCTCCTTCGCTCGTCTTCTGGGGCTGGTCACCGAGAGGGACGTACCCCTGTGAAGGAAGGACCCCGACATCTTTTGAGGACGTTCCTGACTGCTGCCGCAGAGTCGTGGTTGTTGGTTCCACAGGTTGAGGCGTCGTTGTTGAAACAGCTGCACCGGACATCGCAATTGGCCTCGTTCCAACATTATCTCCCTGCGTTGATGTGGACGGTCCAGCTACTGGTGATCTAGTATTCTCCACCTCTGCATCCATTCCAGAGGTAGCCTGCCTCGTCCCTTTGTCCATCTTCATTACCAAGCCAATACAAGCTACCTCTGTACCTCTCTCACCACCCGCATATCTGATCTCGGGCCACAAATTCCTCATAACATTGATGAAATCTGCCGGCAGCAAGGGAGGATGAGCTGGCGCAGCAGCTGCTTTGTTATAAAAAACGAAAGAGAGGTAGCTGTGCATGATTTGGCTGAACAGCAGAACTGAAGAAGGAGAAGGTGTGCAGATCAGCTGTAGCCTAAAAACTTGCTATCAGCATAGTCATTTGATAAGATAATTCCAAAGCAGCAAAACAAACCAAAATATTGATCGGTATGGCTCCTTCAGCGCTCTCAGCTCTTCAGGTTTCCCCGTCAAACCGCGAAGAGCCAAATCAGAGAGCTTTATGATTTTGAAACTCGTCAAGGGAAGCTGATAGGGGGAGCACCCAGGGAGAGAAATATTGGCAGGCCATCTAGACACGTGAGAAGGGAGATGCGACGAGTCTGTATTGTTGATAGCGCCAGTATTCGCAGGACGTGTAGGAAGGAAAGGCTGGCCAGCAGCTCTTGGAGACGCTCCAGAGTTCACCGGCATCCTTGAAAACTGCAGGCTTGCATAGGCCGGGTTGTTCAGTGTTTGTCGCTGTCTTTCTACAGGATATTGCGGTGGAGTATCTATCCTCAGAGGGCGGGACGATGTCTCAGCCGAAATGGAAGCATTCTGGACAGCGGGTTGCGGACGATAAGCAGCCGGTACTAACGGGGCATTGCCTAAAGCGGGCGGTACTCCTGACACATTCGTCAAGTTCAAGACGGATGAGACGTTCATACGATCTTGGGCGAACGCAGGTGGGCGCATCATAGTTTCTCGTTGGGCCACAGCACCCGGCATAGTTTGAGAGGAAGATTGAGACATTTGGGGAGGTAGAAGAAATGGAGGTGCGGAAATTGTCCTCACAGCCTCGTTAGGACCCCTATATACTTTCTGAATCTTCGCGGCCGCATCGATAAGCGTTCTCTGCAGGATCCCAATACAGAATAAATCAAAATCAGCCAACCAATTATACAGCCATGGCACATATTACGGATTGTAACGTACCATTTCATCATGCGCCGCCTGCCAGTGCTCGAGATATAGATCTGGCCTTGAGCATCGGAGGCAAAACAGGGGCTTATATTCAAAAGTCAGTTTCTTTTTTTCTTTTTTCTTTTTTGGCCCACATGTAAGTAAAGCTAACCGTTCAGGAGAGAACTTACGTGCGCGCCGCTTTTCTCGGGCCTGAAAGTTACCCATGGCCACAATTCGTAACATTTTTGACATTGACGAGGTCTGCCGAGATGTGCCTCTGTCCTAAGGTGATCTTGGAAAATAATGTTGGCTTCTGATTTCCTGCTTCCGACAGTGTGTGCCATGATTCCCCGCCGTAAAAAGTCTGTTGGCAAGCAGAATGGGTCAATATTAATGGGCCATCGCTACGCACAACAGAGGTAAGCGCAGGGAGAACAATAGTTGTAAATTCTCGCCACAAGAAGAAGGCAGTTGTGTCGTTTGTACGCTGTTGCTTGTTCCTCTGGTAATAAGCTTTTACGTAATATATGTGTTACAGCTGGCCGACGGGCAAGAGCAAATGGAACGGCAGGTCAGCACATTGCATGGTAACACATGCATTACAGTTCGTTATATACCAATCCACACTATAAAGCCATTATATCTTCACGGCCGATGTCATCTCCTGATCGTCGCATTCGGCGTTATAGGCTGCTCTTCCCCGTCGTCGTCGAATTGTCCATCTGTGACCTCCGGATCAATCGACAACCCCCCTGCATTTACACCTTGCGCCGCGCCGCTTGCATCAACCGCCTTTTCAGTTTTATCCAAAGCTCCGGATTTATCTCCAGAGGAAGACTGCAAGTTGTTATTCGGCATTGCGAGTGACTTTTCCAATTTCTTCTCGCCTTGTTTCTTGGCCCGAAGTGATATGGCGTTTCGCAGAGCGTCGATGTATGTTTCGTATTTGAATATTTCACTATGGATATAGTGCGATTTGGCTTTCCAATTTTCCTTTGCTTTGTGGAGATTCTTTGATCCATGAGAATACTAGTGTCGTCGTGAGGATCAGCGCGGTCTTTTAGCTATTGTCTACACAACAACCAAAACTCACCAATCTCATCATCGGCTCCTCAACAGCTTTGTGTTTCTCCAACTCCTTTTCTTGCGACTTTACATACTCTACCAAGGCTTCCAATTGACCCTCCTCTTCCATAGTACTCGGAATCATCGCAGGAGGTGGCGGCTTCCAATCGTTGATATGGATTTTGTCAAACTGCCCTGTACTGCTCCCGCCACCACTCCCGAGAGCCCGCCGGCCGTACGTGCCTCCCATTCGGCTCCCGTTACTCTTCTGACTAAAGACACTCATCCGATCGCTTTCGTCCTCCAGTTGATCAACTGCAACTCTGTTCCATCCATACTCCATATTTGACACGCCTCCTTGCAATGGCTGTCGAGTCTTCCTTGCTGCCCAATAGTTGCACGTCGCGACCCATTCGGCAACGAGGTCTTCGGTCCCCGCTGCAAAGGTGCACACTTCGCCGGATGACTGGTTGACACTGAAACAATATGGTTTTGAAGACGAGTGGCCCTGCTTGGGAAGTGCAACAGCGGTGGTGTGCATGAGATTGATAGTACCGTTCGCATTGGCATTTTCCTGCAGATTGCCAATACTCATCATCAGTACAGCCCATACTAGCTTGCGCAGAGAGTTCAAGACTTACCAGCCAATTTCCACCACCCACGGACCCACCCATAAATCCCCCTCCTCCTTTACCATCTCCAAACGTGAACATGTACAGATCCCCCTTGCTGACCACCACAAAGAACTGCTTCCAATCAGCCTTCTTCACCCTTTTCGCCACGCCTTCCCCTTGTGTTCTACGTTGTAAAATCCCCTCCTTGGCCCATGGTGCACCCAGCAACGCAAGCTCATCATCATCCATATCCTCCACTGTGCCTACGCTAGCCTTTGAATGTAGCGAACCAACTTCGTCTTCATTTTCTCGAATCACTGTGTGTGACAGGTTGGAAGCAAAACCCAGAGAGGGGGCGAAAGACGAGAAACCGGAACCACTAGCGCCCGTTTCGTTGATAGATGTTGCGTTGCTCAGAGCGGGACTGAGTCTCCCATCAGACCCGTACCATTGGGAGCCATAAGGACTGTTACTGCCGTTATTTAACAGACCTTGGACACTACGTATACTCCCCCGTCTGAGTACATTCATACGGTCTGTCGGTGTCCGTCCCCTGGCGAACCGAGAGTCGTAAGGACCGTTGCTAGCAAGTGAAATCATTGACTGGCGATTGCTCGAACGAGATGCATTTCGGTCGTTCCCGGGAATACCAGATATAGGAAGAAGGATCTTGTCAGCACGAACGGAAGAGTAGATTTCCTTCAGTGCAGCTTCAGCTCCTGTTTCCCAGCCCTTGGAGTAGCTCCATGAGCCTGCGCTGAACGAGCTATTTCTGCTTTTCCCCTCTGTAGATATGCCAGCTACGGATAGCGAGCTGTTTGCAGAGGCGTAAGGCGGCGCATGCTGATGAATGTGGGCAGAAATGACAGGTGCTGAAGTGCTCCGAGCTTGCATCGGTTGGATCGGTGTCTTGGCTCTTGTGTTGATTAGCGTGGTGGACATGGATGAGTTTGAGCCGAGGCTAGGCTTCATGCTGCTTCCATCATCATCCCTCACTAAATCGGGAGTCGAAGACCTTTCATCTGCAGCAGCGCTCAAGATTGTATTTGGATCGACAGTTGTACTCTCATGAATAGCCTGGAGTGTGTTCCTGACAAATTCAGCTTTCGACATGTGTCTACTCAATTCTGCGATATGGAGATCGGTGTTGAGCATGAGCATCGCGGCAGAGACGGTATGCAAGATACCGGGAGATCCAAAGACGGTGTTGGGATTGCACTCGAAGAAGCGAGCGGAAAACGCGCCCATGATACGATCGAGTTCTTGGGATTCGGCCTTGAGGTAGAGTTTTTGGCAGAGCTGCCTGCATAGAGAAAAAAAAATGAGTTGCCGCCCAAAATGCTTTGTTTTTGAAGGAATTTTCAAAGCTTACCGAAAGGCATCAACGAGGTTTTGTCCCTCCATGTGGAAGTACTGCATAAAGTATTTCAAGGTGATGTCGTTGATAGCATGCCTGCAAAGTCAAAACGTCAGTCCTGGCTGCTCCATACGGATAGGTGTCAATAAATTCCTCACGGTCCACCCAAAAACTCTGCCATTTTATCCCCAGCCACGGTCGTCCCATCCCCTTCATAGAATTCGCGTGCTAGCCTCTTCCCCTTGTCCTCGTTGCTCCCTTCTCCCATTTTATCTTGTTCACGGTCTGGTTCGCTATTTTTCTGGCTTTCAGCCTTATCATCGGATACTTCCACAGCCTGCTCCTGCGCTTTACTAGGGGTCTCTGGCGGGGAAGAGATCACCTCCACTTTATCTCGAGTGTCCTTTATCGTTCCTTGAGCCGATAGGGAGCTGAAACCAGACATGGCGCTAGACGAAGCAGGTATACACGTCCTGTCGATCTTATCCGATAAATTAGACTGCAGTCGTGCCGGAGACGGGAGAGGAGACGAGGGTGACCCTTGAGCTTGACGAGCCCAAGCCGAAGGTGCAATGGGTGACGGTCGATCAGTATTTTCGACACCGCCCGAGGAATCAAACTTGGCGGAAGACGGTAGAAGCGGTGATGGCCCTTCTGATAACGATTGCCAGTCCTTCTCTCCTTGGTCGTCACTGGCTTTTTCAAATATCGGTGCAATTTGAGGGACGTCTACAGAAGGTGCAAGTGCAGAAGAGAGGGATGGAGACGGGGCATGGAGGTTAATGAAGGGCTCAGTGTGGTGTCGATTTTGAGGCTGTTGAGGGTGAAGAGAGTAGAGCTCATGATTCAAGAATGTACTCGATTGGAAAATAGGAGGGTCAAGGAAGGATGAGAGTTGATCGGCAGATGAACCTTTAAGAGGCATTGACGATGCTTGGTCCGATGCTGAAGCTGCAGATACTGACGCCGACCGTTGCGGAGACGAAGTAGCTGATAAGAATGTTGATGATGTAGGTGTCACCGACAACTCCTGATCTGATAGGGGCCTCCCCAAAGCGGCGGGAAACCCGTTTTTACCATCCCTGAGCCTTAAACTCTCCTGTGGTAAGCCAAGCTCCATAGCAGGTTGCGATTGTCCTATATTGGCAAGCATCCCTGCCATATCGTCAGAAAAAGATGTCACTGCTGCGGTGGCAGGTGACGGTGAAGGGGCGAGTTTGCGTGAAGAACAAGATGTGGCTCGAGAGGGAGTTTCGTTTTCTGATACGCTGGCTGGTTCTCTAACATGAAGGGGACTGGATCCTCGTTTAGTAATTGTTGCCACGAGTGTCGAGTCATGGTCGTCGACGTTGTCTCTGACAGCAGGCAAAGGCTTGTCCGTGATCATGGCACTAGCCTGCGAGTCGCGCCGCCCAGACATGGTTGATGGCGTCGGGGTCCTTGATTTCCTGTTATGCGAGGCCATGGCAGGCGATGCAGATGCCGAGTAAGTGGATAACTGAGGAGATCTGGAAGGGCTGAAGACGTCGGTGGATGTTGAAGAGGGGGTGAAAGGTCGCTGTTTCTGATTGGCATAGGTAGCTGGGACAGGAGGTACAGGCGGGTAAACAGTCTCGGCATTGATATCTACGCGGGAGGAAGAAGCTGAACCGGAATGTTTTGATGAGAGCTGCTGCTGCGTTGGGTTATTAGATGGCCCCCAAGGTGCAGACAGACAAGATACATACATCTTCTTTGGTAGATCCAAACATCTTTCCAAACATACCCCTGGCCTTGTACTTCATTGTCTACTCGTGTAAGCGAGAGTGGCGACTGTACGATTAGACTTACCTTGAAACCTTCATCAGAAGCGTTTGACTTATTTCTGCTCAACGTGCCAGACCCTTCCGCAATGGTGGCCATCTGGTTACCTCCCATCATGCTGCCGTGCTTGTCGCTGGTTTCTGTTGTGGACCTATTCCTCGGTGCAGATGGGGATGGCTGCTCCTTGTAGAGCGTGCGTGAGCTTGCGGAGGTGGACATCGATGGTGCAGGAGTGGACGCTGTGTCTTGTTTCTGCTTGCTACTGCGGTGGGTTGAGCGCCGGACCATGGATGCCAGGTCGGGCTGGGAGGTCGTGGTAGCCTTGCTGAAGAGAGAGCGCCGTTTTGGGGGCGCTTTTTTGCTTTTGGGCTCAATCCCAAGCTCGGCTGGGGTATTCTATCAGCGTATGCGGCCACGAGAGAGGACTCCAGCAGAACCCACCGTCAAGACCGATGCTTTTCACCGGCCGCCTGGCCGCCCTTGTCGGTGTGTCCCCGGTGCCGGTCGACGTTGTGCTCGTCGTCGTCACACAGGATGCCTTCCGTGCATGTCCTTTTGGCGTAGGCGGTGTCACCCCCGGGACAGGTATCGGTGGCCTCTTGACGACACTCCCTTCGCTTACATGTCCCACACCGAGCCCTATCCTCCCCTCCTCTCTCTCCCGCGTTCTGCTCAGCGCGCGGAGGTCGTCCTCGAAGCTTCGTTTGTCCACGGAGAGAGGTGCGTCTGGGTCGTCCATGGCCGCTGTGCTCGTGCCGGAGGAATGGTGGTGGCCGGTTGCAGTGGATGCAGCTTCGGACTCGAGGTCTTCGCCGATGGGTGGTGGGCCTGCCGAGAGATAGAGTGTCTCCTGTGGGTTGCGGAGCGCAGCCTCAAAGTCGGCGGGAGTCCTGCGGAGAGAGCGAGAGGAGGAAGTCGACGGCCGGGGGGGAGCAGCCTCCATGGCGGAGTGTTGTGTATTATTATATGCTGCGCAGAGAAATGTTTACAAAAGACATCACCACTCCCCCGCGCATCTCTTCTTCGTCACATCTCCACCACAAACCATGGCAAGTATCGTCTCGGTATCTCACGGCCACAGCCCACAGCTCATACTCCACAGCCCCTCTCCACCAAGGACTCGCTCCTCGTCACCCAGTTCAGAGCAATCACAGGCACATCGTACGTCCACCGCACCGCCCACACCAAGCCCGCTCACACACCACAGATCCGCCGAAGCTGCAAAGTATATCAAGAGATACAAGCACATCGAGGCCGTATGTCTGCTCTGCCAGCCACGTCCACTGCTGACGCCTATGACTGCTTAGGCTGTGGATGCGTTCTACAACAATGAGCCAGCACCGAGAGCCGACCCTGCACAGGAGCGCAAACTCGGTGAAATCTGGGAAAAGTTCAAGGGTGCGCAACGATTCGGCCATGCATAAAAAACCCATTTGGGCCGCTGACCATAGAACGGATCATCACAGACCCATCCGATCCAAAGTTGATCAAGATTGACGGTACCATGGAGCTCTGTGAAGAGCTTGATATCGATCCTGGCACTGTGAGTTGCGCCCATTGACCGGCCCACAAGGAACGTCTGACTTGACGAATCTCTGACCCGGATGCTTTGCAGGACGCCGTCTTGTTCTGTCTCGCTGCTGATCTCGGCTCCAAAGCCACTGGTGAATGGGAAAAGGCGCCCTTTGTAGCCGGTATTGCGTCCTACCCTGGAAAGTAGGTCTCTCTCTCTCGACACTCCCACCCCCACTGGCCATAGCTCATCGCCATTGCCCATCTCTTTGGCATACAGTATCGACTCTCTTCCAAAATTAAAAGCTTACCTCCCGACACTTCGCAAAAAGCTGGTCAGCGACCCAGAGTACTTTAAAAAGGTGTACAACCACGCCTTCCAGCTTGCACGTGGTGGACCCCAGTCGCTCACGCGTTCACTCCCGCTCGATACCGGTAAGCACCCCTTTGCATGTCTTGTGAGAAACTCTCCTGCTGATTTAGTTCTTTACTCCAGCTATTGACTTATGGACACTCTTCTTCCCTCCTGCTTTCAACCACTCCCCCTCTGCCCTCTCCCACCTCCCCGACAACTCACCGCCCCAATTCACTCAGCCAGAGTTCGACCTCTGGATCGAATTCATGCAGCAAAAGAACAAGGCCGTCTCCAAAGACACCTGGGCCCTGTTGGTCGATTTCGCCAGGGGTATCGACAAGGATTTCAAAGAGTATGACGAGGATGGAGCTTGGCCCTCAATGATTGACGATTTTGTAGAGTACGTGCGAGAGCAAAAAAGAGGACAGTAGTAAGGGGCCGCGGTTGTTCACGAGCCGCTCAGCAACAAAGTGCTTATGCAGTTTGTATATAGTAGTAGCATATCACTTTCTAGGCATCAACGCGTTAGGGTCATGGCGTCGTAAGGCAAAATACAATAAATGTCCCACAATCTATACCGAAACATGAAACACTTGTTAAAACATCCCCTCATGCTCGGACAATCATTTCCACCGCCTCGCCAGGCGCGTCCAGCGAATCCAGCGCATTCCCAATACCCTCCTCGTACCGATTATGTCTCATTCGCACGACTTGCAAAGTTCAAACTAGGATTCGTACTGCATTCCACCTCGCCGCCCAAATCACCGTACCCATGGCCATGGCCATGACCTTCTTACCCAACATCCACATGAACCAGAACGGAGTGCGCAGGGAGAGACTCAATATGACCCCCACTTTCTGGCCGTTTTTGCGGGCGATAGGGAGATGGGGACGGCGGCAATGGTGATGGATGAATATCCGGGTCGGTTAATTGTTCCATCGGGCTATTAGGAGTACGCGACCGTTCCCCACCGCCCTGCCGATGATCCTGGTCCGACCACAGACGAGAACCCGGTCGGGGTACCAGTCCCTTGTAGGCCACTACCCTAACGGTCGCTTCTCCCACGGGCTCCCACGACCGTAGACTATGAGCGGTATAGCTCGTTCGACTCGTACGCCAAGTTATATCAGATTGCATACTGAGTGCCAATGATGTTCGACCCATATCACCAAGAACATTCTCTTGAGATGGAGAGTTGAATAGCAAAGAAGAATGTGAATCGGTGTGCGCAGAGACGGGAAGGGAGTCATGAGGACGGAAATGATGTGATTGAGAAAGGGACAGAGACGATGTGCGGGGCGGTGGGTGTTGATTGAATGGGGAAACAGGAGGGGAGGAGGGCAGGGGAGAGTATGAAGGCGATGGGGAGAGTGGTATAGTATTACTGAGCACATTTATTTCCTTCTCGTCCTTGTTGTCTTCTTTCATGTCAATGTTGCCATACTCCCTCTTATTCTTCTGTCCTTGCACTTGTCCAAAACTTTTTCCAAAGATGCCGGGCGAAACGGGCGATCTTCCGAAACGACTCGCATTCATCTCCAAAGGACTCATTCCTATTGCCGGTAAAGAAGGCGTTTGCATTTGCAAGGTTGAATGTTTTGGTAGTCCTTCATGGGACGGTTTGGCGATAGACGATGTGGGTTTGGTTTCCAAAGAGCCATCACGCTCACGCTCATGCTGATCGGGTTCAGAGTCAAAGTCTAGTGAAACATGAACATCCTCGCCGCGCATCCGATACTTCTCTTCCGCCACAGACCCATACTCATTCCTGTACTTATTCAACGACGGCGAAGGGGTCAGCAGATTCACCTTCATCTCCAGAAGCTCGGCATCAACCAATGAGCTAGATTTCGTAATGGACGATCCCGAAGGGGTGTGACGCGGCCTGAACGGAGGAAGAGGCGAATGGGAAAACCCGTAATGTTCTTTTGAGGAAGAGGGAAGAGATGATGGACAAGTTGAACCGAGCAGACTCTGTCGGGAAGGACTAGGAGAGGACAAGATCGGCGTGTGGTGCGGAGGAGGACTCTGTAGGGTCTCGTTTTCATCTTTGAGTCTCCCGCCATCATCTGACATAGGGGTTGGCAGATTCCCTGGATGCAGATCGGTTTTCGTTTTATGTGATACAGGTGGTATACCCCTTGGCGTGATCGGTTCACACATTTCCCACCCACTACTCGACGTCTCACTACCAGCTATCTCTCTTTCGCTATCCATAACTGCAAACAAGATGCTTTTTCCCCAATCTTCTTCATCCTGATCTATGCCAATTCTGAGTCCCTTGAACCGTCGCAACTGAGCAGACAGCCTTTTCGATGGCGGGGACGGCGTGGGAAGGAGCGGTTCATGATGTGAATGAGAGTGGGGAAGAGGTGGATGAGTGAGGGGAGAGGATTCGGTATCAGATTCAGTGGCACTGACGGGGTAGGAGTCGGTTCCACCTCTGGCGTGAGTACGATTAGGGCTCAGGGAACGGGGCTCTGCAGTACTGGGTAAATCAGATGCGGGGCCCTCGGACTCGGACTCTGACGAGAATGGGTGGTCCTTCAAAAGGGTGTGGTTGGTATATCGCACTTTACCCAGCCCTGTAGTCGTGATAAGCGTGATAGGTGAAGGTGAAGAAAGGCCAGGACCCATCTCCTCGAATGAGAACTTTTTCAGCACCCCAGTTGAACTGGCTTTTGAGCTCTGACTATCTGTCGCATACCCGTGACCGAGGGGCTTTTCAAGCATTGCCGCGGGGGCAGAGAATGGTGCGCGAAAAAAGTCATCATTCTTGTCTTGATGGTGGCGAGGAAGAGGATGGGTATTTTGGCGCTGGCGCTGACGGGCGGCAGTGATCAACAAAAAATCGGATTCAGACATACCCTGGGATCTGAGCGCTGTCACCCAGGCAGGAGGAAGGTCCGATAGGTCGGGAGAGACATGGAGGTCATGCTATTGGGAAGTGTTGAGCATGTTTTTCGTACAGAATATCCAAGTACATACCTCGACATTGAAGGGTCTCCCAATACCAGCATCTCCTTCTTTTTCTGTCATCTTTGTCCCCGGGCTATTCTTCTCACTTGCTTTGCAATGTGCGTCCCTGATTTTACCCTTCTTCCTTCTCCAAGTCCCCGCGTTGGCAGCCGATTTTATGACGCTCTCCACTGGCCTCGAACTTGCTGACCCACTGCCTCCATCTGCTGTATTATGGCGTCGCATTACGCTGCCGACCCTGTTGAGCTCCTTACGGATTCCCATGAGCAGCTGGCCTGATGACTTTTTTTTACTTAGCGGGAGAAAGCTTGTGCCCGTTTCACGGTCGCTGCTCGGTGTATTGGGCATAGATCGTTGAATGGGCACCTGATTATGTTCTGAGCAAGTTGGAGAGGAAGAGGCAGACGATGGTTGCCTGAACATGATTCTCCGCTTCGAGATTGGCGTTTCTTGGGCCTCGGAGGGGCTTGCTGATTGGGACAATGTTCCCAAGCTGGGTATCGAAGGACATCCAAGATTGGTCAAAGTTGCTGTGCTGTGGTTACGAAGGATAGAAGTAGTGGAGCCGGTCAGTTTAGAGGAAGAATGATTTGTTGTGGTGTATGGGAATCTGCTCAGAGGAGAGAACAAGATGGTGCTTGGTGAGCTGGAAAGCACTGCGGGCGATGATGGCTGCGCAACGTTGCCCGTGTACGATGCGTTGCTGTGTCAGCGGAAGGATTATAAAAAGCTGTCAGCAATCATCACAAATCGAGACCTATCATAGCATGAGGTGGTGGACGAGGCAATGTCATAGATTAGAAAATACCTCTGTGGATGGCTGCTATATGATGAGTCGAGGACAACGAAGGTCCGGTTGTATACAGCGCACAGTCACCACCTAGCCTTCATGCAGAGTGACACCTCTAGAGTCTCATTATCCTGTTTCGGAAGCTGTTGAAAGAGATGGCATATTGTGGAAGATGCGGTTATCATCATCACGTCAGAGCTCACCTTTTACTTCGCCGACTGTCATTCTCCTCGTTGACGGTGGCTTGTCGTGGATTCCGGGCATAGGAGGCGCCATGGAGGTCGAGATCAAAGGTGCCGAGGGAAGGGAGCTTTTTCTCTGCGGTGTTTAGGGGCGGAGTGCTCTGGCCAGGCATTGGCGTATGTGGGGGGCGGAGCGGGTGGGGGAGGTGGGGGAACGTTTTGCATAGCTTGCAGTAGGGAGACGGTGTGATTACGGTATCCCCAGCAGCTGGCGGCCCGAGACATGATGAGACATACGCACAGACC
>NC_006686.1:1430000-1487500 GCF_000091045.1 Cryptococcus deneoformans JEC21
AAAAAAGGCACAAGTCAGTCAATTGCAAAGCTCGAAAAGTGGACGAACGAAACACACGTACAGTAGAGTTGTGTCCCCATTCTTCACAAAGAGCAAGCTCAAACATGTGCGTTCTCTTACCTACTTCTAATACAAACATGTACGGATTTTCCTCCACGTTCTTCAATCTGCCTAGTGGTGGCCTTCCAATACTGGTTGAACCTCCCTCGTCTATCTCACCGTTACCACCGAGAGGTTTGCGGCGTCCCCAATCCCACTCCATCTCCATTGCGGCTTTAGCGCCTCGATCAGGCGACCGGGAGAGGTCATCTTGCGATTGTAATTGGGGCGGTTCAGACTGACCACGGTCAAGCCGACTGCGTGTGGGTGGCCGGTTACGGGGGTTCGAGACAGGTAAAGGCTGCCGAGCAGAAGAGAGACCTTGTCCTGGGGAATATTCTACAGGGGTATGTGCATCTTCATCTTCATCCTCGTCCTCGTCTTCATCGCTTCTGGAGGAAGGCACCTCTGTATCCGCCGATTTGGACTTTCTAGGTTTTGGTCGGCCGTCCATCGCCAATGCTGCCGGCTGGATAGAAGCCAAGAGATCCTGGATAAACGCCTCCACAGAACCATCTTGCTCATTCTCCGATGCCGACCCATCCGCATTGGTTGAAGAATGATAGCCATCCATATCGAGAACCACATCCTTGCCATACACCACTTCTGGGCCCTCTCCTTGGCCTGCCTTGACTTTTGGCAAGCCTTCTTCCCCTCGCGTCGCATTTACACTAGCTGTAGCGTTGTGACTATCCGATTTGAGCTTTTCAAGTTTGAGGTCGCGCAGGGGGAGACTGGTTTTCTCTCCCGGGCGTGCTTGCATGGGGTTTGGTTCGTCGTTGGTATTGGACACAACAGGGTGAGAGGACTGCTTGGCTAAAGATTCGTCGTTGCCATTGGGGATACCGTCATCAATGGACGGCTGACGGGCAGGAGGCGGTGGTGGGCTATTATCGGGATATTTGGACGGTGAGGGTTTCAAAGGACTAGGGAGGAGAGTCGAAGCGGTACCGAGGAGAGAGGACTTGGTCAAAGAGTTTGAGATGTTGGCAGCCGTATGCTTTTCTTGCTGATCATCTCCCCTTCGCTTATTCGGGGTTCCAGGAGGCGATGCATTGAGATCCAGAAAGTCGACTTCACCAAGCGGCGATTCATGTGGGACTTTCTGCTCGGTATCGCCAAACGGCTCTTGCGTTAATGATTCCAGATGTTCTTCTTCCGGAGGATGCTCACCCGACAAGGGCGGTGAAGGCGGCACTTCAGACTGCTACCATGTCAGCTAACATCATACGATCTAATGGACCACACGCACTTCGGTAGGCATGACAACCGGGCTTGTCAACAAATCCGCTGGCACCTGTTCGTCCGTCTCCACCACGAAGAACGCCTCTCCCGTCTCGCCAACTTTCATATGAAACGGAGCCACATGAGGTGCAGGAAGATTATTCGGCAGTCTTATAGTAACCCGCTTTTCTGCTGCTCGCAAGACTTGAAGCTTGCCAAAACGGACATGAAACGGCGAAGAGGAGAGAGTGACTGTGCCCTCAGTGTCGACATGTCGGACGACGATGACATCGATAGCACCTGAAAGAGTTGCAGGATTTATGCCAGAGTCTGTTTTGGTGTTAGTAGAATAAGACGCAGAGGAGGCTTGAGACTCACAGTAGTTGTAAGCTTTGGAGAGATACTGCATTATGGAGACAGATCAAGCAGTGGGGACGGGAAATATCCCCAAAGGAAAGAGAGTGGGTTGCGTGGCGCCAGCACGGAGGAAGGAAGAGCAGGGGGATGGAGATCGAAGATGTGAGCAGAGGGGTAGGAAGAGGTGGGCGGCAAAAAGTGGGAAGCGGGGAAAGGAGGAAGGAAACTTTGCAGATCCACACATACGAGTGCAACGACGGACGTCGTGAGACCCTCGCCCGCCGTCATATCAGAAGGAGCACATGACGTCACGATTTTCTTCAACTCACACGTGGTTCTTTAACCACTCATTTCATACAGCACACATCCTACCAAATATCACCAAGATACATAAAAGGAATCCCCTAGACGTAACTCTTCAAACTTAAATATGTATCCGAAATTAAGGCAATAAATGCTTTTGCATCCGCCATCATTCGCTCATCTCCTCGGAGCTTTCACGATCCCTCATCCTGAGCTCAAACTCACTCAGTGCCCTCTTTCCCCCTTCAACCCAAACACATCTCGGCTCAGCCAAAGACCATCTCATGCCAAACATCTTACTGGTGCGCGGAGGGCTGTTGAGTGTCTTGCTGTTGAGCTGCATTTGTGATCGATTTCATTAGCCATGACTCAGCAGACAAAATGAATGACAGACATACCGTAGTAACCACCCCAGCCTCCAGCCTGGTAATACGCGGCAGCAGCAGCAGGGTCCCACGCGCCTTGCTGAGCCTGGCTCTCGGCTCCGACGGCTCCGACAGCACCGACGGCGGGAGCAGGGTGGCTAGCGACAGCTACGCCAGGCTGTCCCGGCTGACCTGGAACGCCAGCCTGATTATAGTTGTATCCTCCGTAGTAGTTGTAGTTGGGATAGCCGATTTGAGGTTGCTATGCAGAAAGAGAAATTAAATTTAAATTCAAAAAGAAGATGCATTGGCATGAAACTCACCATGGAGGGGTACCCAGCCGCAGGTGCGCCACCTTCCATTGATCCCTTGTCCTTGCCCCAAGAACACTTGATGGGCCTTCCGTGCACCAGCTGGTTTTGCAAATGAGTGATAGCCAAAGCAGCATTCTGGTGCGTGTCAAGCTTGACAAAGGCAAAGCCCCTGTCGGCCTGCATGCGGATTTCAACGATATAGCCATAGCCCTGGAAAAGCGGAATGAGGTCGGCTTGAGTGGTGTAAGGAATAAGGTTGCCGACATAGACCGTAGTGTTGAATTCGGGTGTTTGAGAAGCAACAGTCTCATATGAGCCGACGGCACCACCAACACCGACGCCTGGAACAACACCAGGGGCGGGGGCACCGTAAGCAGAAGGGACACCCGCGGGAGCGGGAGGGGCGCCCATAGGGGGTGCCGGGTAGGAAGGCGTGCCGCCGCCGGTTCGAGTACCGCCTGTCTGAGTCTTCTGGTTTGCCCAGTTAACACGGATGGCACGGGAACCGAGCCATTCGCCGTTCATGGAAGCAATGGCTTGCTCAGCATCAGCCTTGTCACTATGTATAACAGCAAATGTCAGCAAATCGAACGTGCTGAATTAGAGTACGTCAAACATACCGGAAGGAGAGGAAACCATAGCCTCTGCTCTTTCCCGAGTTCATATCCCACATGACCCTCGCCTCGCTCAGACTACCAAAGGCACCAAACGCCTTTGACAAGACATCGTCATTCACTTCTGGACTCAAGTCTCCAACAAAGACGTGGTAATGATGCTGTGTGTCCTCCTTGTTTTGGTTACCCTGATACGCCCAGTTGACCCTGATCTCGGCGTCAAAGATCTTGCGGCCGTTGAGTGTGGTGAGCGCCTGGTCGGCAGAGCGCATGTCGGCGTACTCGACGAAACCATAGTTGAATCCACCATGCTGGAAATTCCGGTCTTGAATGATCTTTGCGCTGACGACGGGACCGGCGACAGCAAAAATCTCTGTGAGGATGTAGTCGGTGACTCGGGGAGAAAGGTTGCCGACGTAAAGGTGGGGTCGTTTGGGAGCTTCAGCGGATTGACCTGGGGTGATGCCGTATTGAACGAACGGAGCAGCCATTGCGATGGAGTGTTGTTTTTTATAAAAACAAAGATAAGGAAGAGATAGGAAGAGAGAGAAATAGAATCTAAAGAGAGAAAGAAAAACCAGATGCCCGGAAAGAGAAATGGAATGCGAGTCTCAAGTAGAATGTGGAACGAAGTGGAATGAGGATTGGAAAGAGATACGCATAAGAACTCACAGCCCGCCACCTGTCGGTGTTACGGCGATATAGCCATCCGGCCCACTTCAACCTACATCGCACTCTGGGAGACATCTATGCATGTATGGGACATTCGAGAGGATGTTCAGATGCACAGCGCACAGTTGTTACTATGCATGGCTGGAGAGACAGTGGCGCGCGGGAAGAAGAAAGAAGACGGAACGGAACGGGTCGCCCCGACAGCTGCGGCGGCCTCGTTCTTGGCCCATCTCTGCTATCCACGCTGCCTATGTACATATATACGTCTCTGCGGGCGTGTTGCAGGAGCAATGACCGCTGAGAGGAGAATACATGCATAGGCCAGATTTTTGAGAGGGAGGAGGAGAGGAGGAGAAGAAGAAATGTACTGTCGGGTGAAATCCACGTCATGGCTCGCGCCACGTCCACGACCACCACCACCAGCATCCCATGTCACGACGGCTATACACATACAACATAGACGTTCTGTATTAACGTACTTTGTATTGTCTACTGTCTACAACATCACCGTCCACTATGGTCGTTATCGCAGCCTCAATCTGCACCAGGAGCGGAAAGCGTAAGTCACAGCCATCACACACCGCTGACAGCCAGCCCTCCTCTCCCGCCAGTTCAGGCCCATCCCCAGATCTCGCATCGACAGTCTCCTCGCTTCTTTCCCAAAGCTCATCCCCGTCAACTCTCAGCATACCACCGTGGAGACAAATGACGTCCGTTTCGTATACCAGCCGTTCGAAGAGCTCTATGTGCTCCTTATCACCAACAAGGGCAGCAATATCCTCCAGGTACGTCACGTCCGACGGTTTAGCCAACGCGATACTCATACATGCTCCGTAGGACATCTCGACCCTCTCTCTCCTTGTTCGCCTTATCTCTTCCCTTACGCCGTCCATGACTGAAACCGCCATCCTTCACCACTCATTTGACCTTCTCTGCGCCTTTGATGAAGTCGTCTCGCTCGGCTACAAGGAGAATGTGTCTCTTATGCAGGTCCGCAATGTCCTCGAGGGCGAGTCGCACGAAGAAAAGATCCAAGAGATCATTGCACGCAACAAGGAGGCGGAGGCAAAGGAAGAACTCAAGCGGCGGGCAAAGCAGCTCGAGATGCAGAGACGGGAGCAGCAGCGACGCGCCCAGGGCGGAGGTGGTATGGGCAATGTTGGGGGCTATGGCGGTATGGCAGGCGGCTATTCACCTGCATCCCGATACGATGCACCATTACCCGCACAAGAATATAGAGCGCCTTCACCTGTAGCGGCTTCTGTGCCTAGTAAACCCGCGTTCAAGGGAAGCGGAATGAAGTTGGGGAGCAAAAAGGGCAAGCAGAGCGATCTTATGAACGCATTGGGTGGGGAAGATGCCGAACCGGAAGCAGCAGACTAGACGTAGGGTTGTTGATTGACAATTTACCGTTTATACACTTTTATCAGTGCTCATGTAGATAGCATGTACTACTAACAGTCAGTAGTACTACTACGTTCACCTATTAAGTACTATTTGTGCAAGTGTCTCGAATCCCTTGCTCTCTGCTTCGGCCATTTCTCCGCTGACGAGCCGATTGGTAATCTAAACGATCTGGAGCTTAAGTATGAAGGGGATGCGGAGAGCTTTCATGCTTGTTCTCTTTTGAGGTAACTTTCCCAACTGGAATTCCTTTTTGGAATAATCACGATATCGCCCTTCTCTCGAAAAGCTGGAATAGGGGACGCAAACGGTAGCTCCTTCATTATTACACTTTTTAATTATTATGTGTGCCTAAATCATTATTTATGGATCGTAGTCTTGTTCATCGTCATTAACCAATTTATAGCATAAATAAATAACATGAATCTAGGAATACCAACAACGTACTATACTACTACTCGTATCATTAAACACTACCGTTACCGTGTACTTCAACGGCACACCTGCCACTCGTCTCACAGTGGATCTCTCTTGGCCCTTGACGCGCTCGCCATCGATATTGTTTGCAACTGTTGAGCCAAAAACTCTTGCGTGCCGTCCCTGTGACCTCAAACGTCAAAACTAAAATTGTTATGGGGGAAACGAAACACTGACCTCATCCTCAATATTCTCATTATCATCTCCGTATTGCCATTCGTATTAACACGTGCCTGCTTGGCATCTTTTCTGGCACGAATAGTTCCAAGATTACGCTGTGCTCTAAGAGACTTGCTAGGCTTTGTGACTCGGTATTTTAATGTGGATTGGAATCCTCGGACACACTCCTATGGGGTTGTAGTCAGTCAATTGCACAGCGGTGGATCTCGAATGACATTCGTACCTCCATCAATTTATCCGTTGAAAGGTCATAGTATAACCTCGTCGACAGCAAATCGTGATATCTTTGGTTTTGAAGAATAGTTGATGACACCCCACTGGAATCACCGCCAGCATACAAGAAGTCTTTGAGGAACCTCAACCAACTGAGCGCGATGTCCAGTTCCATATCTCCCAAAGGTCTCATATGTGAGCGTTTGTCAGATAACGGTGGTACAATCAGTCCTTCTATTGTCACAAGGATCTGCTTCCAAAGCTTGGCCATCACCAGCTCCATTTCGTCAGACGACAAAGTTGACGCCAATGTGTGATTGTTGACATCTAAATAATCGAACAGAGGGTGAATAGCTGTTTCAATTTCGCTGTCTGTCGGCCCACGATGTCGTTCTTCTTTTGTCGGGGGGATAATAAATTCTTGGGTTCGCATTGCAGATTTGTAAACTGCAGACAGTTTGCCCAGTGCCTCATTGTATGCAGGTGGATAGTTGGTGTGCCCTTTTAAGACCGACTTTATGGCGGAACGTGAGAGAGTATGTCGTAAGACGGGGTTCATCTAGAGGGTAAGTGTCAGTCCCCGTAACAAAATTACTTTTGAAGAAACAAAGACTCGCCTTATCCACAAGGCTGTGGATCATATCTGACTCTGTCCGCTTCAGACAGCGGAAAGCCCTTCCGAAATGGAACTGCATATCATCCTCTTCGCCCTCCATAGCTACTTTCAGAAGAATATGTCCTTTCGGGTCAAGGGTTAAAAGTGCGTCCCTGGCCATGACACCGGAAAATTGAGAAGGATCTAGTTGAAGGTATGCGCGACCAAGCAAATCGTGTTTGCCAACCATATTTCGATGTCGCACGGTCACCATGAACCAGGAACGATGTTGAACCGGAATGTCAAAGCTTTCGTCCCATCTCGGGTTGTTATCATCATAAACCGTTCTTGTTTTCGCGTGTCGTGTACCGTGTTCGTCGCTCACGGTCACAAAAGCATCGGGATGACCGCTGCTGCCTTCACGCGTAAGACCTTCAGCGAGAACTACTTTGACAGTAAACAGGAAGTTTCGCTGCTGATTATCTGGCTGTGACGCCGATGTATCGTAGGCCGAGAGATCGTCAACCCGCAGCAGATCATACAATTTGTCTAGCTGTTGCCTGGCCGCCTGGATGTTGTTTAATTTGACGCACGACTGTATTTAGTGTAAGTCAGTGTCGCATCAAATCAGTACCATTCAAACACACCTCGGGTGTGAAGTTGAAGAAAGCTTGCAGTTTACGCTCTCCTTGCAATGTGGCAACCGTTTCCTTGGCTTTCTCCAGCCAAGCCTTTTTCTTCGCCATCGTCTGCGAGGTATCAGATTGACGCATGTCCCCTAAGAAAAGTTCTTCAAGCTTGCTGCAATATTCATTGACAGTGGCACCAATGATCTGAATCCTGATTAGCAATTTTCCCATACGTACAACTCACCTTGGCCAGTTTGTTGACATAAACAGCCAACTGAGGCTCATCCGGCCATTCTAAATCCATAAGAAATTGTGCAGCGCTTGTGAGGGAAGCGAACAAATCAGTGACGGAGGAGGACGGGCCATGTGGAGTACTAGGCTCAAACTATTAATGGCATTAGCCGCTGACAGCTCGATGTCAACTAGACGACCTACGTTATCAACAGCCAGAGCCTGACTGCTCCACTGAGCAGTTTTTGTGGCAGTATGATCGATCCATCGACGAACAACCTGGTCAAACATGCTAGCTATAGTAATCCCATAGGAGTCTTCTTTGTTTCTTTGGGATCTGTCAACGCTCGCACTCGCCTAGGGAGGAATGATAGATTTACCCAGAGAAAAAGTTGCACATCTGTCCTAACTTTCGTGCCTTATGATACAGCTCAAATTGGTCATCAAGGAACTCGCCATTCAATTCACTAGCTTGAAGAACGTCTTCAAGATCTCGTAACCATAGATCTAGCTGTCGTTGTAAGACGAATTTTGTGATAGGTATATCTCTGCGCGGAGAAAGCGTAAGTGATCCTTGCTGAACAATGGTGTCGTTAATTCACTTACTGGCCAATTGGTCCTTTAAACCCCCGTCTCAGAGTTTTAATACCCTTTTCAATCCAAGTAACCATGTGCATCAAAAATGCGATCGATTTGGTTTCTTGAAGATCAAGGCTATTTGTTGCTTCGTTTACATATAGTGTGAAAGCTGCGGATTGAATAGCGTCCTCCAGATCTTTGAGAAGATGGTGGATGTTTTGAGTATTTGTGAATCGAGTATTCAACACAGACCAGTCTTCCACAGCTTCGAGGAATTCCCCAGAAAGATATCCTTGTGGACCATCAAGAGCATTCCGTATCGCGATTAAAAAGCTTTCATCTCGTTGAGCGGTTACAGATTCTAGTGCCCGCCGCTACCCAGTCAGCTAACATTTCTGACAACATTCACTCACTTCTGATACGGGCCACGTGGATGGGTGTTGATCTACTTGAACCTTGTCCATCATCGATAATGCTTCCTGAACGCATGCCGAGGGCACCAAACCTTCCGAAAATCTCCTGACAATGGCTTCCAAAAACACTCGAGATCTAAAGAAAGGCGGCAGCCTCCATCTTGCAGCACACTCGGAAAGAAGGAGAGCATGGCCGCCAGAAAGGATACTCAACGGGACGTCCTGATCTTCAGGAAGGGTTTTCAAGACTTCGAGATCATGATCAAGACATTTTCCAAGCAGCTGGTAGTACCTTTGACGGGGATTACTGGGTATAAATGTAAATGGATAGGTGACGTTGTCGGACGAGCTGGCGTGAAGAGAATTTAACTGAGAAAGTCGACTGGAAGATTGGACGAGGCTGGGGTCCAGTTGCATCATTTGGAGCATGGTCTGTGACAGAGAGGAAAGCTCGTCGGCCTTCCATGACGCCCAACTGGTAGTATCATGGTCAAAGTCATGAGGTTTATATGGGTAGGGATCTTCCGTATTGAGTCGTTTGAGGCAGATCTGAAGCATGTCGCGTTCACATCAGCATCACTATAATGGTAACCCACATATCTAAGCTCACTGACCTTAAGATCATCTAAAACCGCTTGTCTTGTACACGTCTCTTTCAAATCCTCTACTTTTTGACGGCAAACCTCAGTAGGCATACCAAATAATTGTGCCACAACTTCTAATAAGTCCATCGACTTTTTCCCTGGGACATTTTCTTCCTTGGTCACAAGACTGCGCATGCTGTTTGAGCTTTTCAAGGAGCTTGCCAAATCCTTATCTTCGGCGCCTGGAGTATCTTGGACCTTGAGATAGCCTTGGTAGGATTCCAACCGGGCCTTGAGCTCGGAGGAAACTGGGCCCATGGCAGAGATGCAGTCGCTCAAAAGGTCAACGAAAAGAGAAACCTGCCGGCTAAGCTCTATTCTCCAGCTATCGGCCCGAGCATCTTCTTTCTTGAGAGATTTGGTGGCCGCTGTGACGAAAGCGAGAATAAGGTCTTCAATCTTGCGTGATTCCTTCAGTTGTCGTTGAAAACTCTTCTCGGGCCAAGTACTAGACCAGAATAGCGCAACTGACCGTCGAAAGCTGGGACTGGAATACCTGAATAACCCTTGTATAAGCTCGCTGAAACAAAATCTTTTGAAGATGTTACGCGTACTTAGCTTCTTGCCCCATAGCTATCCTTTTCAATGTAAAGTCTACAGTTTTGAGTAGTTTTTCAGGGAACTTTGGAGATTTTGATGTATCTCGATTGACCAAGGATCCAAAGTCAAAGGCAAAGAAAGAAGACGAAGAGGATGTTTCAAGGGTTCGGCGAGAAGAGGATGAGGGCGGGAAAGGGAAAGAGGAGGAATCTAATTGAGCCACATGACTACGGTGCTGCTGTTGTTCAAGTTCGCCATGTATATAGCTTTGAGGGTGTTATTCAGTCTTTTGAACATATTCACAGCGTTCGTCACTCACGCAACTCTAAGCGTATATCTGGAATCATGTCAACATATTTTAAGAGATTAAAAGGGACTAGCATGCTCACTCTAGTAATTCGTCATTGCTAGCTGACATATTCTACTTCTTGTTCGACCTTGACAACGGATTTACGCTTCAGATATCGTGAAGGCCAGGTATCAATCACCTAGATGACCTGAGTAAGGAGGAAGTGTAATTGGCGATGTGTGGATGTTGTAGGCAACGTGTATTCGATGCGGTAATATGTGTTCAGCGCTTTCGGGAAGGTGTATGGTGAAACTACGTGAGCTGAATAAAAACAGGAATATATGAGAGGGAAAGCAAAGCAACCAAGTCAGAAAGTCAGAGAAGAGTGCACAACAATCGGCCACCGTGTGGAGGGCGGACATGGCCGACCACAACCGCATCGAAAAGTGGTGACGTCCTCACTCACTTCATCCCTTCCGTCGGAATCACTCACCCAACCCTTTCATTTATTATTTTTCAGCTCCGACTCTCCACCACTCCCGTCTGCACACATAGCCTATCATGTCCAACAAATCCTTCAAGTATGTTATCGGTGAGCACGGCCAATCGTTTAGTTTGAAAATTGCTTCTTACACCACATAATAGAGCACATGGAAGAGGACGATGCTGTCACCCGTTCCCTCCCAGAGTGGGTAACTCTTGAGTACTCCCACATGCTCTCCCTCGTCGGCCCTTCATCTACCGTCCACTTCACCTCTCTCTCTTCAACATCCATCTCTCCACTCATTAACTCTTTGAATAATAACCCCAAAGCTCAGCCAACCACCAAACCCATACTGGAACTTCTCCCGGCTCTTTCTCCTCCAGTAGACAAGGCGAGGGTCTGTTTGTTGGACCCCAGGGCTGAAAAAGTGATTGCTCCTGAAGATGCGGACAAGTTTGATGTCTTTTTGTACGGTGGGATTTTGGGTGACGACCCCCCTAGGGACAGGACAGGCGAGTTGAGGAAGCTTGGGTTCGAGGGAAGGCATTTGGGCGAGAAGCAAATGACGACGGATACGGCTGTAGGAGTGACCAAGAAGGTTATTGAAGATCAAGGTGATTATTGTACCCTTTGTTGTGTATGTCCATGAGAGAAAAACTAAAGCGAGTGGTTAGTGCCCTTGGATGAGATTCCCTTTGTGGACTTTCCTACTATCAAGTTTAACAAGGTCGAGTCCATTGAGATGCCTTTCCGTAAATGTCTCCTCTGACTTGTTTGGGAGAAGCAAATTATCGTCAGATGAGCTGATTGGTTTCAACAGGATATGTCAAGGACGAAAACGGAGAGCCCATTTTACCCCCCGGGATGAAGGCTCATCTCAAGGCGGATTTGGACCGAACGATTGACGATTTTTAAAAGTTTGAATGATGTATAGAGAAACCTGGATTATAACAGTACGGCATACAGGGTACAACTACTACATCTTTAACAAATTCAAAATGATACAGCATATACTCCGTCGGTTCCGTCACTCGTTTCTCCGTCTCTTGCAGCGCTCAATTAGCTTGAAGTCACCCCGTCTTTTCCCTTTAAAGTCATAGGCTACTTAGCACGTGCCAACCAATGCTTAAGGAGATAAGTAGATCACTCACTTAAAGTACTTTTCCCATTCCTCCTTCCCATAGGAAGAGCTGACAGACTCGTCTTTGAGGCCATTCCAAAGCGCCGTGGGCTGTGGAAGAGCGGATATCAGCTTTAACCAATGACAAACGCATGAAAAGACAAACGGTCACTTGGATTCCATTCTGTCTGCCTAACTTGACTGAACTTCTTATCAGCTTCATGAGTATAAATGATAACTGTGAGATCAACTGACGGCTATACTTGAGACCCTCTGTTCCTTCGTTCCCCCCATTATCGCTTGCCTTCACTTCCAACGCATCTCTCAGCTCTCCAAAGATTTTACTCTTAGGTCCCTTTCCACCAGCCTCATCCTTGTCTAATACCTGCTCAACGGCAATTTCTACCAGCTTGTCGCGAAGGCTCGAGAGAGTGAGCGAAGCAGCGGGCCTGTTGTAAAACGTAGTCTCGGTTGAGTGGACTGCAAGAAGATACTGCCAGAAGAGACGAGGGTTGGTCTGTCCGAACACGTAGAGTGCTTCAATGATGGGTGCTGAGTAGTAATGGCTAATATGTAGATATGTCAGTCGGTTTGAATATGTGCATAATATGAGGGTGGGAAACGGTCTAGAAAATAACGCACAAGGGTTGGGGATACAACCGCACTACCAAGTTTACTTTCCCATCGTACTTGCCGCCATTAGTTATCATGGGCAAGACGTTTTTATCGATAGATTCTGTGATCTTCCTGGAGAAAGGGCATACAGGGTCGATATAGACCTCGAGAGTAGATGGGGAATGGGCGGCGCCGATGCGGGTGAACGCAATCTTCTGTGGGAGGGACATGGTGGATGCATGAGTGAAGAAATGGCATGGGCAAGAGCAGTATATATATATCTCGCTCTCTGCGATGCGTGCTCCATTGCTGTCGTCATCGCTGTTGTCACCGTCGCCATCGCCGTTGCCGCCGTTGCCGCCATCACCATCCCGCGCACCGTGTGACTCCTCCACCTCCCCGCCGGCCTATCGCCGAACATCGATGTCACATCCTCCGTCTTCAATCTTCTTTCGTTCCTCTTTCCACACCATTCACATCCACAATGCTCGAACAGATACCCCCAGAAATCATCTCTCACATCACTTATCACCTTTGCCTCTCCCCGTTGGCACTCACAACAACCACGCCCCCCGTCGCCCTTCTTCAAACATGCAAGGCAATTTACCAAGCTATCGCCCCAGAGCGCAATATGCGGCTCTACGCCAGAATATATAGGGGATGGTTCGATGTCGCCGCAGCTGAGCGGAGACTGGGTAATAAGGAGCTTGCAGGCACACCATGTGGGACGGGCGGGGAGAATGGGAACGGGAGAAAGGGTAATCTCGACATGGGCATGACTAAAGGGCAAGAAGGCGCCATAACGGCCAGACTGAGAGCACAGGATCTAGTAGACGAGATGAAGAGACGTGTAAAAACCCTTGCCAGGTTGAGAGAGATGGTGGAAAGAAGAGATGTCACAGACGTGTCAGATGATGATCTTTGGGTGCTGTACTTCATGCTCATCGAAAATGGTATGTATTTCTCCTGTCTGACGTTCTCATGGACCTGCCTGACCAAAGCATCACATGGCGTAGATGGTAAGAACGCGGAAATCCTCTTTGGCGATCAAGCAATTGTACATCTCCCGACATTCCTCGAATTGTACCACCGTCAACACTTGCTTGCTGCTGCAGTGGAGCCCGGATATCCTGAAGAAACTATTGGCAGAAGTTTGGCCATGTGGATAGCTTGGCTCGTCCTCGGATCTGGTGCGTCCCTTTTCTTATTCCCCTTTGTAATGGCGTCTACATGCTGAACGGAAACAGGTCCAGAGGACGAAGCCCTGGAACAACGCGAAGAACGTCAATTTGTTCTTCGCCCTTATGTTTTTGCCGCTCCTCGCTACGACGCTTATTTTGCACCCTGGACACTTCCAACTCTCCCTCTTAAACATGCCCTTGCATCCGCCGACGAATCCAACCCCTATATTGCCGATCTGGTGCCACGTTCTCGACTGGTACAAGTTAGAGCGTACGGGCGACAGTTAGATCTTTGCCCTCCAAACATCAGTCAAGCGGCAATCCTGCGGTTCTTCTATAGGCGACTGGGGGAAGAGGTAGAAGAGACCACGATGGTAGCGCCTTTCGTGGCGTTGAGAGGTGACGGGATCGGAGGCTCTGAGGTATCCACCAGAGTACACTCTGCGTCCACCTCTCGCGCAAGCTCTGGCACAACTACTCCAGTTACTCGTCATTCTCTCTCTGCCTCCTTCCTGCCCTCATTTTCACCGCCCCTCCTTTCGTCCTCTTCGATGCACGACCTTGACTTTTCCCGCCTTTCTTTGTGCTACGACCCCATGCACACGCCCGGCATGCCCCGGCCGACATGGCGAGGCAGATTTGAAGGATGCTGGGAAGGGACATTTAGCTTTTTCGATTTTGATGCGTTCCGGGAGATGTTGGGAGGACAAGCAAGGGCGTTGTACGAAGGGCCTTATGGAGAACAGGCGCAGGTCTGGAAGATCAAGGAGACCTGGGTGAGGAAGCAAGGATGGGTTAGAAGGGGGAGAAAAAATGAAAAAGGCAAAGGGAAAGCCAATCAGGAGGAAGAAGAAGAATATGAAGAGGATGAGGAAGAGTTGGGCCGATCACCCGTCTCTGGACCTATGTTGAATGCTGGTTTCCCAGTTGATCAAATCACACCTCCTTTTCCCGTCCTTGCTCCTTTTGCTGCCGAGGCAGCGACGCTAAACGAGACGATTCAGCAGCAGCTCGAGACCTTGGAGGGGTATGAAGCGGTGCCAGAACACGAATTGGATGAGATGATACGGCAAACGGAAGAAGACGGGGATGGTGGGGAAGGGGTAGGGCTCGAGTTGTTGTTAACCGGCACAGGACATTCGGCATGGGGAAATTTTATACTAAAAGGTAGAGTAAGAGCATGGGATGGTATGGCCTCCCTCGTAAAAGAATATGCCGTGAGTTTTTTGGTGTCTCTTTCTATCGATTCAACTGTATGCTCATATTATACATAGCCTGACTCAAGAGGCAAATGGATCTATAGAGGCTACGTTCTCGCTGGTGACATCTTCGTGGGCCGTTGGCGAGACACCTATACGCCAGAAGCATATGTCGGGTACGAAGGTACATTCATCCTCAATCGTCGATAACCATCTCCCCTTCTTGCCCTGTCCCTTGTCCTCCAATCTTTATACCCCTTCTCTCAACAATTCTTTCTGTCCGATCTTTCACCACTCCATCCATCTCTTCCTTCAAGACCTTGCAGGCTTCTACGCCTAAAGTAAGCATCTCCTCAAACCGGTCAACATGAAGTCGTGTCTCCATTTGTGCTAACGTGATTTTACCAGAGGACGGAAGAGATGCAATGACAAGGGATGGGAGATCGGATTCTTCAGGTTGTGAAAGATCGAGGAGGGGTTGTAGGAGATGTAGGCCGATGGAAATAGAGGAGACGTAGTCAAGGAGGGCTATACCCGCATCAATCAGAGCGAGGGTGGTGGCGTTGATGGATGTAGGAAGAATCCCTGTACATTAATCAAATCGCGTTAATAATTTTGGGTTTATTGTGTCCAACATAGAAATGATATGTACCTCCATCTGCGGAAAGGACTTGAACGTGGATTGCGATCTCGCTTCGAGGGTATAAGTGTGTCATGATGACAGGTTCAAACGTTTGTCTGATCGCAGCTCCTATCTCCTGTAACCGTCTTCACTCCCTGTCAGACCTGTCCGCACAGTATTGACTACTCAACTCACTTATCGCCCCTTGTCCGTCTAGCTCCTGCTCCAGCAGCCCACGGAACCACCCCAACCTCGACGCTTACAACCGCGCGATCGTGGCTTGCCAAACCTCTATTCCTGGGTTCCCGAGGCCCAAACACAGAAACTTCTACTGTGGTGAGACCTTGCGTGGCAGTAGACGAGCCGTCAGAAGAAGAGTGCGTGGATAGCTGGAAGGATGTGGATCGGAGTTCGTAAGGACGGCGGGCATCTTGTCTGAGACCTAGTTTTGTGCAAAAAGAAAGTGAGTGGGCGAGAAGAAGGGGGCCAATTGTGACATACCTCCGTCGTTGAGGATGTCTACCCTTGAAGCAGCCATTGAAGATGATGCGTAGCTGGAGATGAGATGAGATGTGCTTCTGCACTGCAGCTTTCGCTGCCTCTTGAAAACAAATAATGGTGAGTTTAATTACGAGTTAAGTACTTTATTTTTACGTTATTACGTCATAAGGTGTGTTCTTAACTGCCACTACTACTCTTCTCGTTTCCCTATACTATACACTTGTACCATATTCGTTGCCTTTGGGATTTCCATAATCTCGTCACAGCAAAAAAGTCTCTGTAATGCCACATAGAGACCCCCAGGCAAAGGCCAGGGATCGCCACCATCACCATCATCACCACCACCACAAGCACTCGCCATCCACCTCCCGATCAGGACTTGACACTGGCATCGGCGTCCTCACAGAGGAAAGCATGCACGTCCATGTCAAAGTTCACGATGCTGAACAGTTCTGGAGAGGCAAGTATCATTTTTTCCCAACTGCGGAAATGAGTCAAATCGAGGCAGAGCGAGATACAGGTAGCTGATCTGACTGGCGAGTAGAGATCGAGCTGGTAGTGACCATCCCGGAATCGCCCACTTTAGATCAGCTGGATAATACAATGAGGATGTTTGTCAACTTCTGTGCAGCATATCATGGTTCGTGTTGTCCTTGTTTTGTTTGATTCTCCCCGGCAGGCCTGTGCTCTTCGACTGTTCAGATCTTTGCTATTACTTGGGAAGAGATCCGAAAGGACTCTTCGGTCCTGTCCGGTTCAGTCCTCCTTATTAGCTGGTGTACCTCTGCACTACGCGCTCGTATAATAAATGGCTATCACAGCTACTTTGGATAGATACTAACGATTGATACACTCAAAACAGACAAATACCTTCCCAGCCAGAGTGATATCCAACAAGCGGTTACCATGCTTCTCGATTCCGAATTATTTTCTTATTACGACGAGCGGATGGTAGGAATTATGATGTCTGATGCTCAAGAGGTATGTCATATCGATTCGCGGTGTAATGAATGCTAATCATAATGGGACAGAATACGAATCCTCACGATTTGTATATTTTGTACCATATAATATTATATTACGGGAAGCGGCACCCAAGCTTGTTTCGATCTCACCGAAAGTGGAAGAAACTCCTGCCAACTTTGGGCGAAGTGGTTGGCCTTGACGTAGAAGAGGTATGTTCAGCATTATTTCTTCATGAAACTTGAACAACTGACCAAAATTCATATAGACCTTTGTTCTTGGTCTCCCTCCTATCGAAACCCGCATTCGTCTCCCAGCCACTTGTCTCATGTACGAAGTTGCCCGCGTTCAAAAGCTCACTTCATCCGAGCTCGCTCAGTTTGATGATCGATTCATCGACCACCTATTTGACTTGGTGGAGACTACATGGGATCAGCAGGACGAGAGATTGAATTATGCGGTCATCAGATTGATTGTCGCCTTGAACGAGCAGTTCATGGTGGCTACTTTGCCATCAAAGCATCACACTCGTGTGCATGCTCGTGTCGACAAAGTGGGTGATCGAAATCATTTGGGAATCTCGTCAATACCCAGCTCGAGTGGTGACGGAGACGGTGGGCATACAAGGCATCACTACCGAGCAAAATCTGGGAACACCACACAGTCTGAAGGTTACACCCATGACCACCAGGAGGAGGCAAAGAAAAATAATAGGGTACTGGTTGTCTTGATGAGGAGATTGGGGAGCAGTAAGACGTTTGGCGAGAATATGATCTTCATGCTTAACCGTGCGGGTAAGTCTACTTCTTTGTTGTATAATTGATACTTTATGTGCCGCATTGCCCCTGCATATGAACAAAGCTAATAAGTAATTAACAGAAAACACACCAGATGATTTGTGCATGCAACTGCTCATCCTCAAGATTTTGTACCTGCTGTTCACCACCCCAGGTACACAAGAGTATTTTTTCACCAATGATCTAAGGGTGTTGCTGGATGTATTCATTAGGGAGCTTGTGGATCTTCCGGAGGAATGTGAGGCTGTGGGTCTATTCCAAACTGTCTTGCAAACGTGACGGGGAGGCTGATATGTCCTTTTATCCTTTTGACGAATATCACAGCTTCGCCACACCTATCTGCGAGTTCTTTATCCCCTTCTCAACCATACTCAGCTCAGGTCCGACCCTTACAAGCGCCCTCAGATTAAATTGGTCTTGAGGTCCTTAATTGCCAATAGTCATATACGGGAGATCGATCCGACAACTGTGCGGTTGGTCGAGAGGTGTTTGGAAGAACCGAGAAAGCTGGAGAGGAGTCTAAGGTATGTTATGTTTCTTTCAATTTTTTTTTGAATCGAAAGATTTCAGAACCAGGAGCGCAGCTGACATATTGTGCCTATTGCATGTACAAATCTACAGCGCTGAAAACGTGCAAAAAGCCCTTCACCACAACTCTGCATCAACTATCTCGCTCGGTGCCCTTTCCTCAACTCAACCGCCTTCTAAATCGCAACTGGGAACGTCCATCTATACGTCTCGCGATCCGGTCAGACAATCCAGTCTGAACGATGTGTCGAGTTCTTTGACAGATGTCAAATCCCGGCCTCATTCTTCTGCTTCGGTTGCCTCGACTTGTTCAACAAACACCGAAACTGGAGCGAAGGCAACACCTCCGACGCCTACTAGACGACGCAAACCCCCAGCGCCGCCACGGCACGCTCATCCTCGCGCTGGTGCATGTGCAGGTGCGCGCAAGGACTCGACGGCCACAAATAGCAGTTGGACAAGCTTCGATTCTGATGCCGAAGCGTCCATGTCCGACTCTACCAGTACCGGTGCCAGCGTGCTCGGCTCCAGCTTTGGTGCTGGAGGAAGGGTCATGAGCCCAACAAGTCCAATAAATGGAACGGATGATCTAGTGAGAGAGGGTGGAAAGGGGGTGCCCCCGCCAATAATTGAAGTACACCCGGTAGGCAGAGAGCAGCCAATGGGATGGATCACGTTTTCGACGTGAGAGGCAGAAAATGGACAATTGAGAGTGAAAAGCCTAATTTTAGCGCGCTGCGAGCCTGTATAGCGCACGCAGGTGGGAATCTCGATTATTGGAGGTTAGATCACAGGCAGCTATCAGGTCGAGGTAGAAAAGAAGCGAGGGAGGGATGGCGTTGTCTGCCGCATTATTTACAGTTGTCAACTATAATCAACCGCATCCACCATACACAGTCCATAGCCCCACAGTCACGGCACACTTACACATCGCACTTTATGCCTTATCGATCAAGCAGGACAAGGCACAAAGCATAGCCCATTATTTTAGCACGAGAAGAGAAGAGGCGAGACAAACATACGACAGGCGGATCTAGCATCTACACCGCATCTTCCAGTAGCACGGGCTGTGTATTGGTACATGCAGTACAAATACATGCCATCCAGGGGCACAAACGCGACAACAAGTTGTTCTAGTTCCTAGCAGTTGTTTATAGTACAGATATTCGTTCTCTCCAGAGATCGAGGTTGTTCTACAGTGTACATGGGTGGCTGCATGTATTCCTGTAACAAGTACCCTATAATGTGCATGGAATTGTAACCTGTCGCTTGGCGTCTTGTAGCTTGTAGCTTATAAGGATCAAGGGTTAAGGGTCAGAAATGACAGTCAAGATGGTAAAAGAGGATAGTGTGCAGGGTCATGCAGGGTTCTTGGGCTTATATTATATGGCCACTTCCCATCTATTCCCCATCTCTATCCTCTTTCCGTCTCATCTCCCGTTCCCCGTCCCGCCCAACATGCCCCCCAAGAGGCCCCCGCCCCTTCCCAGAAGTCTTTTCACAGGACAAGGCCCCCTGGCCCCTGGTACGTCTTCACGCAATCTTTCCCACATCGTCCACCGTCCACTGCACGCTCACGCCCCTACAGGCAGCGCGCCTCTCCCCCCGTCCCCCACCCGCATACACCCCGACTACATCGTCGACTCTCACTCCTTTGTCACCTCTTTCGAACATACTCCTGATCCTATATACCAGGGCCTCGCAGAAGTATATCCCAGGCCGCCGGTGAGAAATGCCGTTCAGGTCAAGATGAAGATAAGCGCCGAGCCAGCACAAGCTATCCTGTAAGTATTTCTTTGGTATCTATTCAGATTATTTGCTTGCCGTGCTCCGTCAGAGGCGCCATGTTGATGCCAAATGCCCAGCTCATTCGAGCGCCGAGCAAGGGTGTTGGGCGTCGCATGAAGGGGATACGGTAACATGATACATATGGCTGTTACCACACCGCTAACTCTAAACCCCTTCTGTGCCTCCATCTTCTCCCACTCGGCCATGCCGAATTCACACCAAACACAGCGGCGTGAAACCCTTCGCTATCCACCCTACCGTCCTCAACCTCACTCTTGCCACCCCTCCATCAGTGACCAACATTGCCAAAGGCGCCGTCGACATCATTGTACCTTCCACGATGCCCTTGGCGGAGAAGGATTGGGATCTGCTCGACGAGGCTGTTATCGCTCTCGAAGGGTGCTGGGGACATGGCGAGGAACGTAAACCGAAGCCAGGGAAAATTGTGATCTGTGAGTCCGAAACTGAGAGGATAGTACTTATTCTACAATCCTGACTAATTTATCGATCGACCAACTAGCCGGTCTACTTGTCCCACCTCTTACCAAGCCGTCCTCCGCCCTCATCCGTTCAGAATCGTACAACCTTTATCTGGCTCGCCTAGCCTCTCTATCTCTCCATGCTAATGTCTTTCTCAAGGCTCTCCCGCCTGTAGCCGAGGTATTTGAGTTGGGGCCAGATGGGAAATGGTGGACCGATAGGAAAGAGCTTGAACGGGTCTTGAGGATGTATGGTACGCCGTTCTCGTTTACATTTCTTTGCCTTACCCACCGACTCAATTCCATCTTGCATAGTATCCCATGCCATAGAAACATTTGGCACCCATCGTCTCATTTTTGGCTCCTCTCCAGCCCTACCCCTCTCAGACCTCGAACATGTCAGTCATACGCACACCATCGGCGAACTCGAACAGCCTATAAGTAATGGGGAGTGGTACGCTGTACTACGAAAGTGTGTGGCAGAGCTTGGCGAAGGGGTGGAAGAGATGACGGGAGTTATGGGAGCGAACGCCGCAGGAGTTTATGATTTGCATGCTTAAGATATTGAAGCTGGGACGAGAGCTGTTAAAGTAAGGATATGAGGATGGTCGCTATGGGCGTCATGGAGACCTATTAATATCTTGAAGATCAATGTGAGTCAGCGAGAATGGAGTTAACGGGCGTGAAGTAAGGGGGAAGTTTATGGTTGTTGAAGCACTCTGTAATGATTGATAATGACCTACCATGAAAGGCGGACATGTAATGAAAGGACTCAATACCAGGAGAGAAGGAAATGTAATAATGAAGCGAGTAAATAACTACGGGAATTTACTGTACAAGGACAAGTAGTTGAAAGATATTTGTTTTTAACGATATGCAGTGAGCTACTAGCTAATCTCACTTGTGCATAACAGTTTTTACACAGCTAGCCTTGATGGATTCGCGTCCATTTTCAATAACTGACAAAGTTTCAGCAATTGTTGATATCATCGTTGAGCATTACAATGGAAATGACACCTGAAATATTATTATCGCCACATGAGCAAAAAAAGTCGCATCAATCAACCCAATGGAGATCGTAATAAAGTATAAGCTCGTGGATAGAAAGAAGATTAAACAAACTAGACAAACACAAAATAGCCTGAAATGCCGAGCCATTGAAGCCAGCTTGGTATACGAAGGAAGTCAAAAAAGATTAAACGCTGTGTAGCCATCGTAGGCGGTTTCCTATCGAGTAAGAATACGCCAAAGGACGCAAAACAGAAGAGAAAAAGCTTCGGAGGATAAAAGAATCAAAGGGGTATGTCCATTTATCGGTAGTAATAGAAGGCTGGGGAAGGGTCATTAAATCAAATCATCCACACTGTCAAGCACTTCAAGCGCCCATCAGTTGCAAACGACGAAAGAAAGATAAAAGGCTCGTCGGGTCTCACGTCTTATGCGTGAGAGCCATAATCCCTAAACTCTAATGAATTGCCTTGTAGTTTTGGCTGAGAGATAAGAGCCTTATTTACAGGCTTACCCAATGCGCTCCTTCTCTTGGGCATTGCCGCCTTCATTCCTGCCGTACCTAGATATGATCTCGTCACCATGTCCTCGAATGGGTTTTGAGACATTCTCGACCTCGTGGGCGATTGATAACCATCATGATTCTGAGAGTACGAGTTGGGATTCTGAGACCAATTACCGCCGAAAACGGAGTGGCCGCCGTAACTAAGGGGAGACTCAGTAGATGAGCCAGAATTGGAACCATGAGATACACGATTCGCATCGTCATTGTATCCACGTCGCTGGTCGCGCATAGAACGATCATTCTCAAAAGGAGAAGCATAAAAGGATGAAGGGCGATCATCAATTTCACTAGCAGCGATGGATGGCGCGCGCGACACACGACGGTCGTTGACCCATCCATTGTTCGTAGTGACGCCACCTTGGTAAACTTGAGACATGAAACGATGGTCCGGGAACATTGACATGTGCTCCGACAGCCGCTTGTGGACAGCCTTGTCATTGGATCGTTTGGTGCGTTTGTATACCCACCAGACTAAGGCTATCCAAAGGGCGCCGCCTACTCCAACACAAACGCCGATTATGATGTTGCGCTTCTTCTTGCTCGATGATGAGCCATCAGAGGTTGACGAAGATGATGGTGCAGTGTCAGATGCAGCAGCCAGGGGGAAAGCGGTGTTGATCTGGGCGGCAAGCTGACCCTCAATGCCGGACTGGTTGTACAGAGGCGATGAAGCGGTTTGAATGTACGCATTGAGGGTGTCAAAATATTCGCTCGGGATGTAGGCCATGTACTGGGTCAAGAGGGAAGTCTCATCGCCGTCCCAAGACGCGGGTTGGTACACCTGAAGACCATACGTGGATATTTCGGAAGCTATATCGCAAAAAGGTCAGTTAGATCCTATACTTACGATAAGGAACTTACAGTCAACCTCCAAGGCATTGCTAATGAGGGTAGGGAAAGTGTTGAACAGCTGGCTGGTTGCATCAGAAGACGCGACCTACTAAAGTCAGCGAAATCCACTTCCACATGCATTGTACTCACAACAAACCACCAGGGGTATTGCTCCTCCGCCAGTAAGATCGCAATCAATGTATCACCCTTAATTGGATCGTCGTCACCTCCCGTCCCCGCGTTTGCGTTATTGGCTACCGAGTTTCCAGGAACAATCAACGTGGGCATACTACTCGGTATGCTTGCAATCGATGGCGAAGCGGTAGTGCTGCTGGATCCAGAACCCGACTGAGAAGCGACCTGAGATGTATACGCGCTAGTGGCCTGGTAGGAAGATGAAGCAGTAGAAGCGACGATAAGCCAAGTCTGAGTAGGAGTGTAGCCTTCATTAATGCTAGAAGTTGCAGTATAAGCATTGGTTGATGATTCAGACCATTCGTCGAAAGAAGATGGCGAAGATGAGGACGTAACAGGATCAAATGTCATGACTTGTGATCCAGTAACTGCAGGTGCGGACGTAATAGCAGTGACGTTGACCATACCAGAAATATTAGCCTCAGATTCGGAAGACTCGGCCTTTGATGATGACATTGTAATTGAAGAAGCTGATACAGGCGCCGCAGCAGTGAGGGGGTAATCCGAAGCAGAAGTTGCTGCTTGATTAACAGACCCAGAGGCACTGTCTAAAACCGACATCTGAGCCGAACTGCTTGGTTTCATCGATTTTTCGCCGCTAAATGAACTTGACACTGTTTGAGAAACTATCCCAGTGTAAACAGCAGATTGCGAAGAGGATAAAGAAGGTTCAGGATCATCGGACAAAATATTGCTAGACTCGATAACTGAAGAGCTTGGGCCCGCATAAGCGACCGCACTAACAGTAGTAGGAACAGTGGTTTGAGTGATTGTTTGTAGCGAAGACCCAGAAGATTCTGTTGGGATAGGCATGCGAGCAAAAGATTCGCTAACGATTTGTGAGGTGGTGTCGTCTACCACAACCGAAATGGAAGACGAAGGCTCAAGTGAGCTGGTGGTACCTACAAGCGCCCCAGGCATGAAAGAAGTGTCGCTTGGCTCGACATACGAACTAGATTCCGTTACAGAAGGTTCGAAAGGGCTCGATGTCGAAAACACGTTGGAACTTGAAGCGCCATCGGAAACCGGAAAGACTTCAGAAGATGAAGGAACAACGTCAGACGCCTCTGAAGTGGCGGAGGCGGGTTCGAAGACAGAAGTCGATAAGGGATCGAAAGGAGCAGAAGAGGATGCAGCACTAGTAATGGCCGCCTCTGAAACACTGGTAGATGAAGGAATAACGTCAGGCACCTCTGAAACACTGGTAGATGAAGGAACAACGTCAGGCGCCTCTGAAGCGGTTTCGAAGATAGGAGTCGATAAGGGATTGAAAGGAGCAGAAGAAGATGCAGCAGTAGTAATGGCCGCCTCTGAAATGCTGGTAGAGATGTCTAGAAGAGAGGGAACAGCTTCACCAAGACTGGAAGTGACGGAAGATGGTTCGACAGTGCCGAATGCGGAGGCAGCAAGGGATGTGGTGGCGCCGTCGCTTGGAGCAGAATTGGATGGAGTAACTTCGCTAGAAGCAACAGCTAGAGACGCATAAGCATGCAGTACATGACGTCAAATGGATTCGTCTCCCTTACCTTCAGAAGTTGTAAGAGGCACGTCACTCCCACTGAGGCTGGGACTTCCACTCTGACTGACATAGACAGCCGCTGTCTGAGTTGCTGCAGTTGAAACTTCGGATTGGGAACCTAGGAAAGAATCTTGCATGTCAGTTTTTTGTACCACGGATGTGTTTGAGCTTGATAAAAAAACACTAGAAAGTGAAGAAGGCAAAAACGAAGTAACTGAAGTTGGGGAAGAAGTTGAAGAAGCAACAAATTGACGATATTGCGTCAAGGATGAAAGAATGTCTCCTTCCGTGGCATCTGTAGTCGACCCCTCGAATGCAGAAGAAAAAGTTGAGATTATTTCAGACATTGCAGAAAGGTCTCCCGTTTCTGTTGTCATAGGTAAAGACACCGAGGCTGGGATTCCCCCAAACGTTGTCGTTAAATTTGCCCCTTCAACCCAGCTTGAACCTGTGATTCCGTTGCTCTTTGTCGCAAAACCATTTCCTGAGGAGATGAATCCTTCATTACTCGTAGTATCCGTCGCAGATGACCGAAACAAGCTGTAACTTTCCGCGGACAAACCTGACGACTCCGACAACCCGTCGCTCACAGTGAAAGCCTCCAAAAAGGATGCCGATGAGCTTTCAATAACCGTTACTGTCGCCGACAAAGATACACCATCTTTCGTTGTCATCGCTGAAACAGTAAGTGGTAAAGTAGCTGAACTTGGTAGATCGCCAGCGGAAGACAACACAGTTGTTGGCGATAAGCCACTACTGGGTGAGATAACCACCATGGATCCCGACACCCCATCACTCCCCATAACCATTGAGACGATAGGGGAAGCAGTGGGAAGCCCTGAGTAGGTTGAAAATCTCGACTGGCTCAAGAATAATGTATTGGATGTCGAAGAGACACTAAAGTCGATTGACGAGCCCATAGCAGACGAATAGTCGCTGCTCTCGCTCGGGCCATCAACCGAAGAAGAGCCAGTTGGCAGTATCGTAGTCGACAGAGGCGTAGTGAACGTGCCTTCTGGATTGGCGGCGCTCATAGACGATGACATGAGAGGCAACGCGGTATCGTTCCTCGCATCGCTGGTGGAGGAAATTATGTCGGACAGCGTGTTTGAGATGGTATTGGAGAAAATGTTTACAGAGGCGGACGTAGGGACAACACTCGTTTCTCCGAGGGATACGGAAGAAAGGTCCTCCGACAAGCTTTGAAAAGACGTATAGCTCGCGGCTGATGAGGTGGCAACGCTTGGCAAAGAATTCTCCGTCAGGTCTGAGGTCACCCCCCCTGCCACTGTAAGCGACTCCGACGATGGCCAGCCTGCCGCTTCTGACAATATCCACCCTTCTGTTTCCACCGCCGAAGTCGTAATCGACGCCGTCTCCATCACTACAGAAATTCCCCCTCCTGATTGTGTACTGACTAGTGGCTCAGAACTTGAGGAACTAACGACCTCAAGAGAAAGAGACATTACGCCAATATCATCAATTGTGGTCGAGGTCGCTACGCCGTAGTCCGAAAGTATTGTTTCACCTGGTTGAGAGCTGACAGCGGTTACTACAATAGAAATGCCGACTTCCTGTGCCGCAGCAGAGGTGGCTGAGAAAGCCGAACTGTCCGCGGTGACGGCGGATGGTGCAGCTAGAGTAACGACGGCGTCCGATGAAAATGACCAAACGTCTTCGTCTAGCGATGACGCTTGTACACCTGTCTGGGCAATGGTGATGGGTTGACTATCCGTCTGAGCGCTTGTGACTATTATCACTGCAGTGGTCGACTCTGGAGCAATACTAGTAATTTGTTGCCCTACAGAGACACTGGTGACCTCTACAAGTGCGCTTGTCACCTCTGCAGCTGCAGCACTCGTTATGCCCCAGTCCTGATCCGCTGTCACCCCTACTTGCCCGACAGTGTTGGCGGCGGTGTTCCCAAGGTCCTCCGCCTCTGTCTGAATGTCCGTTTCCGTTACCGCTCCGCTGTTCACATCTCCCTCTCCTGTTTGACCGGATTCTTGCCTTTTCATTTCTCTGTACCATCTTTTACCTTTTGATTTTGTTGACCAAACTACAGTCGGGACTGGGTCCCATTGCGCTGCCATAGTTCCATTCACGGTCACAGCATGCGCAAATACGCACGGCCATCTCCAACCATCAAATAGAATTGAAAAGCGAAAGAAAATTTGAGAAAAAGATAAAATTGAACTTGAAACGGGCAAAAACTTTGAAACTTGAAAAGATCTTGATCTGAATTGAGACTTACTGGTTATGGACTCGACAATAGCCTCAGGAGTAGCAAGAACTGTTTGAGAAGGCGAAGTTGAAGATTGCTGGCTTATAAGGACTGGCGTTGGTGATTTGGTACTTAGCTCAATGGCCGAAGATGTAAGGATAGAAGCGACACTAGGAGCGGGAGTAAAAGTCTCAGAACTGTATTCAAGAGATGATATAGATGAAGCGGCAGTCGAACTGGAGCTTGCTATTGGGGAATAAGAGGAAGCCGCTTCTGAGCTGTATGATGTGGACGTTCCTTGATCTGACGTGACGGCATATACGATTGAAGATGTGCTTTCAACGTCAACTTTGGATTGCGAAGCAGAGGAAGATTCGCGGGAAGAAGATGTCAAGGTAGCTGAATGAGACTCGATCGCAGAGGCGGCTAGCGCTCCAGTAATTGACGATGTTTCGAAGGAAGGAACTGAAGATGCGATAGATTGGATGAGATTCGTAGAGGATTCGAGAACAGACGTTGCCACAGGCTGTGTCGAAGATTGAACAGACGATGTGCTATCCGCGGATGAAACAAGCTGACTCGTCGACGACTCTGTGGAAGTAGTTGGTGCTAAGAGGTCGAACAGATTACTCGGGACACTAGAGCCCAAAGCTGCTGAGTTTGTCAGGATTGTACATGAATTACCTTCCGACTACACTCGTGACTCACATTCAAGCTCGCTGATAAGATTAAACTGTCTCTTCTTCCCCTCCATTGCCCTTCTCCTAGTCTGGTTATGCACCCTCCTCTCTACCCCTGTTCCTCCTCTTCCATGTTCCAAAGCCTCGCCAACCTCTGCAACCACTGCAAGGATAAGTATTACAAGTATCGGGACGAGCGCCAATGAAGGCGGTGTATATCGCTGTCGACGGTGACGCATTGAAATTGAGCCCCTGGCTCTCGTTGCCGGTAATATCACCGTGTCCGTATTCTGCCTATTGGTGCGCGATAAAGATGGAGCTAGAGCCTTGACAAGATGAGCATGTGTAGTGGGGGATATCGGGACAACGTGTGTGGAGGAAAAAATGACGTGTGTCGATGACAGAACGTCAACAGGTTTCGGTTGAATTTGGTTGAGGCGTGGTGGAATGCAGAGCAAGGGAAAAACCGGCCAGCGGGTACGGACTTGCTCTACTGCTGTGAAGTATGTTTCGATGTTGATTTTGGGACTGTAACGCGTGGAATCCTGTGTTGGAGGGATCCGTGTACAGGAGATGTTTATGAAAAGAAGAGGGCGAAAAAGAGAAAGGATGTATGGAGGTGGTTGGTGTAAAGAGTGTTGTCGCTGTTAGAAGCGGTTGGCGGTTGTAAAAGAGGCGGGCGGAGGAATGGTTAGCTGTGTATGTATGGGCGATAGAAGAGAAGAGGTAGGAAGAAAGACAGAAGATGGAAGAGAGAATAATGTCGCCGCTGCTGGAGCGAGTAACGGACGGACACTGCACACATCACCCGTCCAGGCCCAAGCAGAACCCGGCCATGGAACGCCTGCCTTCCAGGAACGGGGGCCACATCCAAACACTCCAGCCACAATCCTCCATTCCACATATATGCGGAAACAACAACTACTCACCTCACGTGGCACAAGCAGTCGCGTACACCAGCAGATACTCCTCCTCGTGGATCTTGAGTAAAAATGTAAGAGTCCCGGAAGTATGGCTGGCGATAACAGGTTTGAATGGAAAGTGATGAGGGCCGCGCCAAGTTGCTACGAGAAGCCCGCGCGCACGCAGCAAAATATCACCGCTCGCCTGCAGACCCTTTCGTTATACGCGTGCTGATATTTTTTTTGTGGTCCGCCGCTGACTGCTGCCTGGCTGTTAGGTGAGGCGTGACGTGTTTATTAGGGTTCACAACAACGAAAGATGATGATGAGAGTCGTTTTTTGTGACAACCGGACGAACGAAGACTTAATAATAGGCAAAGGCGTGATGTGGACAAGACACCGTATCTACATGCATTTTGCTCCATTATCCATATTGTAGCGAGCAGGTCCTTCGTATCACCGATGCAGCACCGTCGACTCTCTGCTGACTGCCAACCGGCGGCGGTCTATATGAGCAGACCCTGAAATATCTTAGTAACCAAAAAGAATTAACCAACCCTACTGCCCAATTATATAGCAAGGAAAGTAGTCGCGTCTGCCGTGTTACTTCGCTCACTTAATAAAAATTCCTAGCTTGAAAAAGTTTTTAGTTATTAGAATGAACTCCCACGTGCTCTCCAAGTTTCGCAAAAGACAAGATCCAAATCGTAATCTGCGTCTCAGTTCGCACCTGCGCCAATAATAAAAGACGCGACCGATACAAGCACAGGCACTGGCACAAGAAGTAGGCGAAAGTGGTAATACATGCTGACTGCTAGTACATGCAGTACTACACGAGCACTGATGGAAATGCTCGGAACGGTCTTTATCAAGTTTCATTCCATGCCTATAATTTGCAGCTTGCGCTTCATACAGCTCCTTTGATTATGCTTATTTTCAATTTTATCTAAACTCTGCTTACAATCTCCCGAAAACCAAGCCGATAACAACATAGATGAGAGTCAAGCTGCGACCGGTCCGGTATCAATAAAAGGTCCAAATGGCCATTTCTGTGGAACATGTATGAAGGGCATCAAGAACTTACGGCGGTGTGAGAACAGCATACGACCAACTGATTGTCTTGGATATCAACCTTTCGAACGCATCACCAGATGCTGCTTGAGTGATTTGTGCCAACGTCAGAGCCGGAGGCTGCACCGTCAATCTAATTGTCAGCAAAATCATACGCTCGCAATCATCTGAACGTAACCCGGAAACAAAGTATGAGATCTGAAAATCAAAACTCACGGAAGAAACCAATAGCACTGTACAGAGCACAAAAACTGGGTCTGCAGCAGTTTCAAAGAAGTCATACTTGGCCATCAACGCCAAAAGCGGCATCATTAGCATTGGCACAAGAATCATTCGACTGATCACAGCGACGAAAACAGTTCGATTTTCTCGGGGATAAGCCTTCTGATCGGAGGGACGCAAGCCAGCGATGGCACGAAACTTGCGCTCGAAGAAGTTGGATGGTCGGGTTGGAGTTTCGCCAAGGTGAGGACCGGAGGAAGGAGGATGGGTAGAAGGAGGGGTGTAGAAGAAAGCGCCTAGGACCACTAAAGTGACGGGAACTGTATACATGACAATCAGATCATGAGAGGTGAATGAAGAAAAAAGTAGTGATGGTGCTTACTTGAACATTGTCCAGCACCCTTGATCGCTTGTTCTAGAGGTTTAAATTTGGCCATTTCCCGCTGCAAAGGCTGTACCATCGCAATGAAGATTGACAACAGCGCAGCATACATGGGGACAGTCATGAACGCATTCAAGCTCTTGCCGACAGACGTTGCTTTCTTTTGCAGTCCACGCCAACAAGCTTGAAGCTTTGTGGAAGGAGGATCGAGGCGAAGGCGAAGACCAGGTTGTGCGTAATTCCCCTATCACATTGTCAGTTGCCCCCCCCCCCTAAGCGTATGGAGGCTTGGACATACCCATTCCTCGTCCTCCTCATCACTGCTATCTTCCTCGATCAGCTCGATCCTGTGATTTCTGGGGGCTTCAGGTAGTCCCCAAAACTCTCGACCACTCTCAGTCCTGCTTAGAGTCCTCGACCTCTTCGTAGCACTCATGATCGAATGACTTCGCGTGCTGGTTCCGGTAGTTGACTGCCTTCGGGGCGAAAAAGAGTGTACCGGCCCAGGAGCTCCGAAGGGAGTAGTTGGAGAAGAGGAAGCATCACGAATCATAGTCGGTGTTACACCGATTAATGCGCCACGTCCCCGCCAAGTTTGGTTGTCCTCAGAAGAAAAGAAAGGCGACCTGCTCTCATGTCCATTCTCTTCAATGTGTCCAGGTGACTGTACAAGCCCCGTGTCATGAACTAAGCCGTGATTATGCTGAGTCTGGTCCACTTCATCGTCGGCATTAGAGAGAAGCTTAACGCCCCATGACCATCGTAGCATCATACCGAGGGTGGAGTAGAGGACAAGATAGGTGAGGGCTCGACCCAGCATTTGATCTTTGGAGTCGTCGAATCCCCATTTGAGGCCGGGGACTGTAGTCACCAAAGCCTAAATAGAGTCAACTTAATGACGAAGTATTATCGTGGATGTGGATACGGACCTGGATCAAGGCGATTGGCAAAGAATTGCTATTTTGAAACATCGAGGCACAAATGGCAAAAGCCCTAAGGGAACCTCATCAGCATCAGCTTCACCTATTGCCAAGAACGTGCATAATAAAGCTCTGTGCCCCACGTACGTCTGCGATTTGGAAAGCCTGAACACCTTGGCAAGGAACCACGCTACTAAGGCCGAAAGACCAGTGATGAGGATAAAACTAGCAGTTTTGACAGGTGAATAAGTTAGAACAATGCGGACAGAGGATCCTGTAGAGAAATGGCGCTTCACATACCCAAGAGGGATGATCCATAGTTCTTTCAGCTTTGCAGGTGTAAGAGAGTAAGCCACCTAGCCAAGCGTAAGCCATCAACTAACATTGCGACAGTCGTCTCCCAAATTTGTGGGGGCTCACCTTTGAGAACAGCAAAGCTGGGGTGAACAGGGAGACGTTGATGACATTCAGCTTTCTCTGGGTCGCTTTATCCGTCACCCCAGCGCGGGCAAGTACATAACCCGCAACACATAACAGAATGACTTCGAAGATGGACTGAGGCGGTATCAGCTGACGCTAATCTTCAATCCACAGATGTTGATTGAAAGGATGCGCTCACATTAAAGACAGTCCGAAGTAATGTTTCGACTAGGATCGGCGGCGACAAAGATAGCTGACAGTCAGTTGCCACTAATTTCCCCTGTTTAACGGCTTTGGAAAGGAGCTTACTCGGCACAACGTCCTGGTACATCACACAGTGTTATAGTGTTCAATCTTATATATTTGTTGAATATATCGATACAAAGAGGAATATGTTAATGTCAAGGCATGTCACGTCCGTCTTATCTTAACCACGTTCATCATCCGTTCTTGTTGATCCCTTCTTACGTCACTGATCTAAGAGAGTCGCGGTGAATGTATTACGTAAATTATGTACACGATCAAGATTGACTTGTCTTCTTATACATTTCGATCAATCATGTCCTTTGCGAAACAAAATAAAATTCGCACTCCTTATCGCATCAGTGGCAAGTAAGCAAGATGGAGGATAACAATCCGGGAGACAAGGTTTTTCCCGATACCACCATGAGAGTCGAGTCCAAAGAGGGTCTGTCGCTTGTCAAAGACGCTTACATGAGGCAAATGGATGTCATGTATCAGTGGCCCAACAGTCTGAACCCTTGGCAGGTAAATTTGTTCGTTTGATTGAATTCGCATACTTTTTATTCATTTTAATGTAGGCTGGTGCCATCAAATCCATTTTTTCCAACACCGCCCTCTATGATCCTGGACACCCTCTGCATCCATGTAAAGAAGGCATTACGTTATACCTCGGTGAGGACCCATCTCTCACAGGCGCACAGGCCTCTTGACTGATTCAAGAATTGTAGGTTACGATAAGACCAACCGCCCCCGACTTCTATTCAGTCTCAAACAAGTCGAATACATTCAATATTATATCAACGCCATGCGTCTAAGTACTCCTTCCTGGGTTGAATATTATCAACGACGCGCGGAACTTATAGCCGATGGAAGTCAAGAATCGCTGACTGAGCTTGAAGAAATGGGTGAACCCAGTTACGAAGATGGGAAGGATGACTGGGTACCGATTCCGGACATGGTTTTGCCTGCTGGGTTGTTCATCAAAATTGTATGCCTTACTCTACTTGCAATCTGCAAAGTACTGATGCCACGACCGTTCAAAGGAAGAAATTTATGTCCAAAGTCACTTTCACCTCGGGAAAATCAACAAGCAGCTTGAGAAGGATTCCAAACTTGCTGAAAGGCATGAGCGAAACGGCATGCCGCTCCCGGTTTTTGACCCCAAACGCTTTGACGCCATTCTCAGTTTGCCCGTTCCTGATCCGAATGCCAATCCCGACCAGGAGAAAGAGAAGGAGAAGGGCATGCAGATACAGGATGAAAAGGACGAGGGAAAAATGACAGTGAAACTCCGAGCTCAGAAAGAGCAAGAGGAGAAAAGAAGGCAGGACGAGGCAGATTGGAGAGAACAAGAGGAGAGAGTGAGGAAACACCGCGAAGAGATGGAGCGCGAGGCAATTGAGCGGGAGCAAAGGGCTGAACGAGAGCGAGATTTGATGGAAGAGGCATTAGACAAAGCTGCCGAGTTCATGGACGGCGAAGCCAATGATTCTTCTGCCAACTTTGTAGACGAAGACGAACGACAAGATCACGATAAGGTCTCTGCCCGGTACCACAATGCTTGTCAACGAGCGCTTATCATTGCTATGTATGGCGGATGGAAATATTTCGATTCCGAGGAAAATGAACCCCAGCAAGGGGAGGACGCGGACGGCGTATTGGAAGAAGAAGAAAAGAAGGTAAACAAATTGGAAAAGCCTTCACACCTTGGGCGAACTGTTTTTGTGGCTCTGAGCGTGACAAGGTGGGAGAAAGATCCCAAAGTAGTACTTGAAGTTGGATGGTCAGCTATTTACTGGCAGGAGGATAAATGGTATGGCCCTCCTGACGCGCTCCATACGAAGCCTGAATTTGAAGAAATGAGAGACTATGGCCATATCATGTGAGTGTATCCTATAGGAATGTGTGACCAGGATCTGACGTGCGTGCAACGAAGTGTGCAAGACCACATACTGGACAAGCACAACGGAGAGACACGCCCCGATTATCGTGACAAGTATTGTTATGGGGATTCGATTCCAGTGCCCAAGAATGAGTTGAAGCAGACCCTCAAGGCAAAACTTCAAGATATCTGGAAAAAGGGTGGAAAGGGGCCCATCTGTATGCTTTCTGTTTTTTCGGTGGTCAATATAAGGTACCACATAGCTGATATTACACAGTCATAGTCACACATACTCCCAAAGGTGAAGAACATGATTTTTGTGATGTAGGCTTAGACATTACTACCGCCGATCCTGATCTCCATCCGGATACCCAGGAGATTTTACCTGATGAGGATCCCAATGCCTCCAACGCAGTCTACATGGTTGTACGTATCATAGTTAATATTCTGCCTTTGTATCGTTCGTTTCTAATAACCATGCCTGTATTAGAACACCGCAACTCTCTTTGGTGCTATTGAGGGGGTAGAATCTTCCTACCTGCCGCCTTCTCCGTCCAATCCTCATCCTCTAGTCATCGCAGGACGCTCGAAGAAGAGTCTTCAACACGCTGCGCTGGTTGTGTTCGGCAATAGTGATGAACGTAGAAAACCAACTTTTGTCGGTAATGCCGGCAACGATGCTTTTGTGAGCCCTACCTGCTTTTGCACACACTGAGAACACTCATTGACGGTATCAATTGACAGTATATTCTTCAACTTTTACTCGCCATTCTCTTCGGTTCAACACTTGATGAATTGAAAGCAGCGTATGAGGAAGATAACATTAATCCTGATTTCTTCAAGACTTCTGCAGACCCTACTCGGCCCGATAAGGTAGAAGAAGATAAGGTGGAGTTTGTTAGAACCGCGCCCTCCAGGCCACCCGGATTAGAAGGCTACATTGAAGTGGATAGGGAGGACATGCTACCAGATGACGAAAGGATCATTTATGACGATCCCGAGTGGGTAGAGGAAGAAGATGTTATAGGTGTGCATTATGAGGATGATGAAGGGAACCTCTTGCCGCTTTCCCATGGCCCGGATCATGTTGGAAGTGATGAGGAAGAAAGGACAGATGTTCTAGATGCCGTAGACGTTTAAGCCAGGAAGAGAGCTAGAAAGAGGGGATTCTGTAGATAACGACTAGTATCGTTGTGAACAGATGGGACATGGATTCAAAAACTATGCTGGCAAGCAAACACGTACACATATGCAATTTGTCATATAGTGATTGTTTGTATCTCATTGCGTTTTCACGTTCCAGTCGCAATAGTACTCCAACTACATATCTCCGTCTTTCAAATTACTTCCTGAACTTTTATCTATTTTCCTCAAAATATCGATCGCACTGACTTTCCCGTCCGACTGGATACTTGACTTTGACTCTCTTCTTTTGCCCAGGGTCGCCAAACCCGAAAGTATAGCAGGATTTCCGCCTGGCGTGTCTCCAGGAGTCGTACCGAGGGCATTGAAGTTCGACGGACTAGCTCTTGGATTATGAGTCTTCTTTCCTTTTTCAGGAGATGAAGGTGCTTCGGAGGCTGGGCTCGTCATACGAGAGGGGGATTGTGTGCCATCAAGTAAGGCCTCACCTCCTTTATCATGCGATGTCGTTACAGTCATTGCCGGTGCAGGCGTCGCCTTCCCGCCTGGTCCCGGACCAAGTCCTATGCCCCTGGGATAAGATGAGTTGCTCGACGCCACAGATGGCGGCCTTGCGGTGAAGTTCGCAGGATTCAAGGACGATGGATACTCTCCGCGCGACGGTGAAGATGTCGGGTGACCAAGAGTGGATGAGCTGTCTTTTAGGGATCGGCTGGATATGCGACCAAGTGACTGAATCTGGGACGTAACGGCAGAAGGGGGCGGTGTTATGGTTTTGGAAATATGATCGGACGAAATAGGCATCCTGCCCTCTTGGCCGACATTAGAAGAAGGTAGAGAAGGCCAGGGTAGTGAGGGAACAGCTTTGACAGGGGATGACTCTAAGGAAGGCTGAAGGCTGCCCGCTGTTGACGAAGGGTCTTGGCTATTATTTTGGCCATCGCCTACGCTTCCCACCTTTTGCTCTGTTGTCTCTGATATCGAAACATCTTCTCCCATCTCCCTCATCGGCGGAAAATATTCACCCTGCATCTCAGCTTGCCCTGGTCCATCTCTGATCGATGTCATACCCGCATTCTTGAAAGCATTCCCCCCCCCGCTCGATCGCGAGCGGCGAGAAGAAGGTATAATCTGACTGTCGGTGAAACTTGACGACACGTTGCGGCGATAAGGGCGAGAAGTGCCGATGTTATATTCCTCCACAGTATGAACACAGTAACGAAGGCCATCAGCAAGGCCGAAGGGATTCGTCTCTAGGGACTAAGAGACGAATGTTAAATCAACAGACCACGGAAAATAACGAATTTCCAGGCGGAAACTCACCTCGCCGCCGCTAGCCACAGCCTCGTCGGTCTTGACGATTCGAGCAATAATCCATTCACGGCTCTTGAGTTGCTCCTGCAGTATGTCGTCAACTCTCAGGAAGTTATGAGGTGCCGAGACTACAACTGTCAGCTATGGAATTCAAACGGAGCATCAAGCATTCACTATTAAATGCCGCCCAAGATCTGGAAGCTGTATTTCTTGTGGGCAAAAACAATGCCTGACTTAAGTCAGCATACTCCATTTCTTCAATTTTAGCACATGCCCTGATAATAATACTCACTAAATCTCCTTTTGCAAAATTCGTGAACGAAATCTTATTTCTCGCCTGATCCCTATACTGTCTGCAGCTTTTCGACCACTTTTTCACTAAGCCGATCGTCTTTGTGACAGCTTCAGTGAATTCTACAAGGTCAAAACCTTGAGCGGCGACCAAGCTCACGCTTTCGCGCATTTCGTCTTTGCTTGATGTCGAAAGCGAAGTGGATGCAGCTTGGTTCGACGGAGGGCTGATTTGCGGTTTGGATGGAGGTTGGTTGAGAGGCTGGGGAGAGTGGGACCGAGGCTGCGCTGCCGAGCCGGATATGGTGGTAGAGGTGTTGATCGCATGCAACAGCCTCTGACACGCTTCATAGTATCTTGTTACCAAGCTAACAGCCTCCCGTGCATGTTCTGCCCCATGCCCCTTCTCTTGGCTTAACACTCTCATGGTATCTCTAACGACTGCCAACTCATCGGTCAACGTCAATTCCTTGCGCTGCAATTCTCTCATTTGTGCTTTCGTGAGAGATAGCTCAGCCTTCAGCCCATCCACTTGGCGAATAGCTGTATTCTGTGCAGCCGATAATTTTTTCTCCGTTTCAAGTTTGAGATTGTCAAGCTCTCTAGTGAGAGTGAGGTGCTGATGTTCGAGAACTGCCCGGTCACCATCAGCTTCCGCGATTCGATCACGCATGAGCTTGTCAGCTTCTGCTGATTGATTCCTGAGCGCCGCCTCTCTATCCTCTTGGGCTTGGGTCAATTGACCCGTCACTGCCTCCAGCTCAGCTTTTATGCCTGCCAATTGTGATTCGAGATTCTTCACCATCGCCTGCGCCTCCTTCTCACCCTCCAAGGCCTTTTTACGTTCCTCCTGAAGCTCCTGCAATTGAGTGATCAATGTTTGCTCCGCAATCTTCAGGCCGTCGACATCCATTAGAGCTTCCTGTAACCTCACTCCAAGATCCGTCGCCCGATCCTTTTCTTGTGTGAGTTCGGCTTGTAATCCAGCCAACATATCCATTTGGTCCTTTTGATCCTCTTGCTCTCTGGTCTTTTCTTCTAGCTCAGCCGAAAGCGCTTGCCTGGCCAACATCTCGTCGCTTAAATCAGTGCGCAGACGGGCGAGTTCCTCTTGAAGTTCGCCTTGCCGCATTTGGAGGGCCTGTTCACGCTTTTCATGCTGCTCAGTTAACTGCTTAAGATGATTTTGATGTGACTCTTCGAGCTCTTGAAGGCGCTTTTCGTATACAGTCTTGTCTTTATTTACAGCACGCAGTTGAGAGGATAGGTGCAGCATTGCGCGAGAGCTGCTTGCAGAACGAGATTGACTCTTAGGTTGAAACACTACAATCGAAGGTGAGTAGTGATAGGGTCTTCAAGCGACAAACAACTACGCTTACCTCCTTGCTCCACCATCCTGTCAAGCTCATCGGCAGTAGTATCGAACTTCATAATGAGTCCTTCGATGCTAGTTTGCATCGCCTGGAGTCTCTCTGCATCCCCTTCTTCCATGTTCGCGATGACCTCAGGATCGTTCCTCATTTGCTCTAGCCACGATGCCAGTTCTGCTTTTATCAGCGATTACTGGAACTTTGGAAATACTCAAATTAGTACGCACTCTCGACTTCCTCATATCCGAAGGCCTTATTGCCTAACCCTTCTACACCCGTAACTAATGTTACTTCTATTTTTGGCCCCTGTGTTTCACTTAACACAGGCACGCTGAACGGCAGCTGAGACAGTGACTCCTTGTTTACCTGTTCTCTGCGTTTCGCCTCCACCTGCGTAAAAGTATTCAGTGTCCCTCTCAGCCTCTTGGTCCATTCTGTCAACATCTGCCCAAAATCTCTACGTCGCACGACTTCCGAAACGGCAGCGGCGTACGCAAAGGGGATTTGGTGTAAACGGTAGAGGTGGGGGAAGGCTGACCGATCCTTGGAGGCCAGAAGATCAGCGTCGAACTTGCGGAGGGGTTCAATGAGTTCGTGAATCTGGGATTGGAAATGGGCAACTTGGCGAAGATGGAGATGAATGTCGAATGTGAACTCGTTCTGTCATGATAATAAGCCACAATACCACGATAAATGTGACAATTATATACCTTGACTGCTGTTAGCGCGACAAGGTCATCCCGCATGGCTTGATCGAGTTCCACGAAATCTATAGGTTGTTCAGCCTCCAATGTATTACTACAACTATCTTGAAAAGCTATAATCACCTTGGTGAACATCGGCTGTACCACTTCCCGAGAGCTGTGATAGTTGTCCGAGTGCCACCTCTAGTCTAGCTAGCCCCTCTGCGAACTCATTTTCAATTTCGGCCGATCTGTCGTTAAATGCCGCCGTTTCAGCTTCGGATTGCGAGACAAGACCATCCAAACTAGCAGCAAGCGAATTAAACCGATCGACATTTTCCACTGGGGCTGATATTTAGCGTCATGCAGTCAGTCGAAATCACGAGAATCTCACCATGTAGAACTCGACAACTCTCCCTTACTTGCTCCATCTTTTTCGCATTCACATAGTCACCCATCGTCCTGACCTTTCCCTCGTCATCCTTTTTCTTCAAAAGCGCTGGATTGATCACAAGCTTTGGTAACAGGGCCATATCTAATTTTGAACTCTTTATCAGTTCTTCTTCTGTTTTGAAGCTTGCCTCCACTCTAGAGGCGAATGACTGAAATTCGTCCACGAGCGGTTGGAGGTGCTGCGACAAGTTGGCATAAGCGATCTGCAGTGCTTTAGACTGGGTATCGGATAGAGATTTCAGGTGCGACAGATGGTCGTGAGCTACAAGAAAAGGGTGTTGAATCCCATTGAAGCTGGACACTGTTGCGTGGATCAGACGCTGGAAGGCAAGTATAGACAGTGAGAGACGTACGGTCCAAAGGAGGGGGCAGCTGCACATCCTCTTGCATCTGCACCGCCCATGTCTCTACATCTGTCCAAAAAGTCTCTCTGTTATACATATACACCTTAATCGGCGGACCCTGGGAGAGTACACGTCAGCTGGTGGTTCTCTCGCTGCCGATTAGATAAGATACGCAACAGTATTATAGCTGGGTCCAGCCTGATTTTTGATGTCGAACAGGACATCACTCTTCAGCTCTCTGCCATCTTCCAGAAAGAGTAAGACATTGTGATCGGCTATGCCTGTCGCAGCAGATACGTCTTGGTATACAGCGTCGATGCTGCGGTCCTAATGTTCAGCCAAGGTGGAGATGGCGAGGTGAGGTGAGCTTACTCATCGTAGGAGTCAAGATAGGCATCTAGCCTGTATAGGCCACCGTCTGATGCTTGATATATATCCATGCTTGGGGTTTCTGGCGGGTTGCTGTTCGAGATAGAATGCCGGGCTCTTGCCTTATAACAAAGCCGCCACCCAACCTACCTGGGGCCCCGTACTCTCTGCTTATTAAAGTTTAGATAACGTACAAATCTCCCCTAACGTACTTAAATAACGCCCTCCTGTTGTTTTGATTTCTGTACTGGACTGCTGTTACGTACGAAGGGCCCCTACAAATGCAATAACCACCGATATCGATTCACTGTACCAACCGACTCTTAGCCCATTGTTTCGTGTACACGATTCTTCAACTCTTACTGCACTCCCATCAATTAATTCTCTTCCATTCCAATGGACAGAACAGCGGACGATATCTTTGACGAAGGCGACTCTCTCTTCTCCCTTCCAGGTCCATCAAACCCACGCCCCCTTTTCCGCACCCCGTCCACAGCTAACTCTCACAACGCTTCCAACAATGCTCACACCAATTCGTTACGTTTTAGACACCACGATCCGAGATTTTCGTCTCCCGTGAGCGTCGACTATGATCCTGATGGCTCGGGCTACAGCTATCAAAACGCAAGTGTCATTCAAGGTGATGAAGATTTATCTGGTATCGCCGACAACGGTGACGGACCCTCATTTGAGCATGGATATGAGGCTACGCTGGATAGAGAGGCTGAAATGGCCGGTATCCCTGTGGAGGAAGCTGACGGAGAGGTGGAAGAATCGTACGACGATGCGTCCGATGGATCGTCCGATCTCTATGACCCTGATGCAGATCCGGAAGCATTCGCCAAGCGGCTGGACGAACTTGCAGGTGTTTTGGAAATGAACGAGGTGGAAGCAACGGCCTTGAAGTGGGATCCACCCATAGGAAAAGATCACCGGCACCGTAAGTCACCGTGTTTTGGGGCAATTTCGTTTACTGATAAAAGCTCCAAAAGACCCACATCTGCATTCTTCAGATTTCAAATCCCTCATCAAACACTATCTCACCACTACGTCATGGCAATATTCTCCATCGAGACCTTTCTTCTCTACGCCTGGCGAGGGTTCCTCTGCTAACGGGCTCGACTCGCGCTTTAGTTTCGGTTCTGACGCTTTTCCTTTCCCTGTTCCGGGTCCATGGGGAATTGGTGACATAGGAGGGATTGCTGCTGGAGAAATACATCCAATCAGGGTCCTTGGTAGGACCTGGAGAGATGCTGACGGGGCAATCGGCGGGGAAAGATCGTTTGGGGTCGAACTTGAAGAGACTGGACTGGAGAATGAAATCTCGCGGCCTTCTGAGATGTCACCATAATGTATCAATAAATTTGTACTCAACTCATTGTTATTGCGAGTCTCATTTGGCAGTGATACGAGACATCTTAAACGGTATTAACAATTTAGAAGCCGCGATGAACGTGGTTTAATGCTATTACAGAGAATCGTAATACTCGCCGGTCATGTTCTTGGCCCTGTTAAATAACTGCAAAGCATGGAGTAATGGTAATTATAATGATGTAAGACCAGCGAACAGCTCTATTCGAGGAATAATCCTAAACTACGATACTCTGTTCGACTCCTACATCAACGAAGATGTAAAAAAGATCGAAAAGCAAAAAATAAACCAACGGTGGGGATCGAACCCACAATCTCCCGCTACCGGCTGATTCGATAATCGTTTAATAGGAAGCGGACGCCGTAACCATTTGGCCACGCCGGCTTTCAATATATGTTTTCTAATTTCACTTATGACATGATGCATGATATATAGCGCTTCCCATAAACATGTGTCGTCTTTCTTTCGTAATTAGGGAATCTGCGACGATTATCAGATAGCACGCTGGCATCCACGTAGTTGTTGAGGAGATACGTTATTATAGAGAGTTGTGTATCACACCGAAGTCAGTCTTCTTGCAGGTAAGCCATTTCAATATCTTCGTTCGCTTGCTGTGTTCGACGCCACGCTGACCAAATCATATAATAATAAACAAAATATCAGCGGCTCGTAATAGCGTGATTTGGATACCTGCCTCAACAACAGTCAACGAGTCATTCTCATCCTCTTTACAAACAATCGACACGCTTATTCATTATGGCATCTTTCTTCTCATTCTCCTCAGTCCCTGTCGACATTGAGATTAAGCTACAGGGCGAAGAGGGTCGCAGGCAAGTGGAAGTCAAAGGTGAGAAGGATCAGCGGGAGCTGTGTGCAGTCTATTACGACGGTGAAAGTGTCAGCGGACAAGTAAACGTCCGAGTTAAGGATGGCAAGAAGTATCAGCATGATGGCATCAGGATCGAATTGATCGGCAGTATAGGTGAGATTATCATGTCTGACATCCTTCCATGAGGCTCAGGCTCACTGGCCGTCTTAAATCACTCTCAGAACTCTTCTACGATAGAGGAAATCACTACGAGTTCGTATCCCTCTCTCAAGAGCTGGCCGCCGCTGGAGAGCTTCGCCATGCTGAGAAATACGACTTCATCTTCAAAAATGTGGAGAAACAGTACGAGTCGTATGCTGGTATAAACGTCAAATTACGGTTGGTTTCCCTGGTGTGCGTCTCCACAATCTGCTTACGATCGAATGCGATCCTTGCAGATATTATCTACGAGTGTCAATGAATCGCATCAGTAAGGAGAAGGAATTTTGGGTGCACTCATACCGGATGCCCCCAGAAGCCAATTCGGGTATTCGGATGGAAGTCGGGATCGAGGATTGCCTTCATATTGAGTTCGAGTACAACAAGGCCAAGTAAGTAACTTATGTTCAGTAATTGCCCAACTATTCGTTGCTTACCTTGGACAAGATATCATCTTAAAGATGTTATCGTCGGGAAGATATACTTCCTTCTCGTTCGTATCAAAATCAAACATATGGAGCTGTCCATCATCCGTCGCGAGACTACAGGCTCACCTCCGAATCAATACAATGAATCCGAAACCATCACGAAATTTGAAATCATGGATGGTGCACCGGTGCGAGGAGAAACGATCCCTATCAGGCTCTTTTTAGGCGGCTTTGAATTAACACCCACCTTCAGGGATGTGAACAAGAAGTTCTCGACTAGATACTACCTTAATCTAGTCTTGATCGATGAAGAAAACAGAAGGTATTTTAAACAACAAGAAATCACGATCTTCAGGATACCGTAGGTCCAGTCTTGATTGTGATGTGTGTAATCCAAGATGAAGACTGATTTGGTTCTCTGCAACAGGGAGAACTAAGAATGATGTGGCAGGCACTGTCTGGATGCCAGTAACTTGCTACCGTATCTTCAGTGCTGTACCTGTCATTCAAAATACAGTCTTTAGGAAAAGCCCCGAGATGATGCTGTAGGGAAATGAGGAAAAGATTCGCTTTTGCATATTTTCCGGTACAAGAGATGGACAAGATTGAAGATGAGAAGTTATGTGTCACAGATGGGATGATTATAGCAAATCTGCGTGTATATGGGCAGGTGATCGTGATGGCCTTTTCGGGTAGCAAGCTAATGGTCTTCGATGAGAGTCTGTCGCACATACTTGTTTTTTAAGTTGAATGCTGGTTGAGTTGGCGCTTTTGGCTGGATGAACTTCATGTCGGCCGGCGCCTGTTCCTGCAATGATCGTAGAAATCGTCCACTCGGATATTCTGTGAAGGATAACTGTGTGTTCTGCGTATAGTCTGAGCATACGCTGACTTGTCAAATCGAACATTAAGATGTGCTGGTAGGATCAAGGAAGACCTTATCAATTTCCAAATCTCATTACTATTGTTACCGGCGGGAATCAAACGAGGAGCCCTCCATCCTAAGCAGCAAATACGGGATGTCGTCTCCCGACAGTCCTTCCCCCGAGCTCGCACACACCAACATCGCTTTCATTCCATTGCTACCCTTCCTTCATCTTCTTCTCTCACTTACAATATCCGCCCCGCTCTACCCCAAGACGCTCTCGCCATCTCCACCCTTATTGAGACAACCTGGGCCCACTTCTTTGCCTACAGCGTGACCAAAGCTGATTTGGAGGATTATTTGAGGAATCGGGTGTCAGAAAAGAACATTAGAAAGAAGATTGACGACAATGGTGCTGAAAATTATTTCCTGGTGGCATGTTCCAAAGATGAGTTGGGAAAAGGAGAGGAAAAGGTGCTAGGCGTGGTGCAACTGGTCAGAGAATCCACTGAACCATGTCTGACACTTCCGAAGCCGATAGAACTGCAGAAACTTTATGTACACTCATCTCAACATGGTACAGGGCTCGCGAAAGAGTTAGTAAAGCGGCAGAGGCTCAAGCTAGAGAGCTGGGAGGAAAGAGTATATGGCTGGGAGTCTGGGAGGATAATGGAAGAGGCAAGAGGTTCTATGAAAAGATGGGGTTCAAAAGTGTTGGAGAACATTGGTTCTGGGTGGGTCGTAGCAAAAGACGTGACTGGATTATGCAAAAGTGGCTTTATAAATGTGATAATGAAGTACTCGGATAACTTTACTCGGAAGCACTGCTCAGTGACAGACATCAACAACTCCGGACACTGCAAATCAACCATAATTGACAATATCAAGAGCCCAAATAAAGCACATGCAGCAGATGTCATAAGTTGCAATCGTACATGGTAGCTGTAACGACGAGATTTTTATAGAGGTTACGGAGGTAAGAAGACGGTAGGTATGCGGGACTCTTAGTTGGAGGGAGCCTCCTTGTAGGAAATGGCCTGCTCCTCGTCTAGATCACTTGCGTCAGTCACAATACTTGACAGAATATGGAAGAAAACACTAACCCATGGCGGAGATGATGGTGACCATGAGGTCCTTGCCAGCCTCGAAGTCGGCCATAATCTGCTGACCAATCTCGGTCTCGGGGACCTTGACGTCGTCCTTGGAACCACCGTCAGAGTCCATCAAGTTGAGGAAACCGTCCTGGATATCAAGGAGCTGGAATTCCTGCCTCCTGACGTTAGGGACGTCCATGTTGTGGGTGGAGGGAGAAATGTCTTCGAGCTTCTTGCCGGTGAAGATCTAATTCGTTTGCGGTCAGCATCCAAGCCCGATTACGCTGCTAGCCGATGCCCGCTCAAGAAGACTCACGTCGATGGCGACAAGGTGAACCTTGGCGTGACCGTGCTTACCAGTCTTGGAAGTGGACATGTCAACGATCTTGCAAGGCCTGCCCTTGATGACAACGTGACCGTTCTTCCTGAGAGCGGAACACTGCATACTGTGGGGCAAATGGTCAAACGGATCCGGTCAGCATGTGCATCGTGTAACCGGAGCTGGATTCCTGGCTGAAAATTGTTTTTGAGACTTACGGGAAGGTCTTGGAAGCCCCGGCACCGGTGGCCTCGAAAGTCTCGTGGTGCTCCTCCTCAGCCATTTCTAGAAACGGGTCAGCGTCGGCTGTTTGGGTTCCTAGCGAAATGAGGCACTTACTGAATGTATTAATCTAGAGTTGAAAAAGTAAAAAGATGGAAAATGAGGTTTCTGAAATTGGAGGAAGCGCGAGGAGTGACGCCCCATTCAAGAGTTGTCCAATTTTTGACCTTTTTCACAAACGGGTGCCCGGCGTTTCGGTATTTGGGAAATGTGGCGGTCAAGATGATCGCTATTACACCATACACAATGGGCTTGTTATACATCCTGGATGCATTGCGGCGAGTCTCCGTCTTCATCCAGCTATGGCCCATCCCCCTGCACCAGATGCCGTCCTTCATTTGGCAGCGCTCCATGCCCTCGCCGCTGCAGGCTTCGCGTCCACCTCCAGGGCAGCAAGCATCACCCTGTCCACAGCCATGGCACACTACCTGCGTCTCGTGGCTGCCACCTGTGTAGAGCGCGCAAATCTCGCAGGAAGGAGCAAGGTCGCTGCCCTCGATGTGGCAGAGGCCCTCGAAGCACTTGGTGTCAGAGTTGGTGAGCTGTCTGAATGGGCCGACGAGCAAGGGGAGGTTGTGTTCGATAAAGGACCTTTGAGCGGCCTAGATGGTGAGTATCTGTCAATTGCTCTGTCCTATGTGTTGACGACAGTCATCTTAGAATATGTACAGGAGGGATTATCAGTTGAAGAAGGAATCGCGCAGTTGCGGCTCGTACCTGAGTCAGATGTAGAGCACGACGAAGAGCTTGAAGATGACGAGGACGATGTCATGGACGATGGCGGAAGCGTCAAATCAGAACAGGAACAGATAGACGTTAAGCCGGATCTGCTGGACATGCGCCCACAATCACCAGACTTATCCTGGCTGCCTTCATTGCCTGATGGGGACGACGTTACTGCGCAGCCGACACGTCAACTCTCTGCTTCTCTTCCGCCCGTCCCAGAATTATCCGCTGCCCCCCAGTCGATCGCCGAGCGGTACCGTCGCGCCATTCCGTATGCATCCTCCCAATTATCTCAAGCCCATCCGTTATCTCCTCCTCACCAGTCTCCTCCGCCGTCCGTTCCAAATTCCACCACATCACTTCCGAGCCTCATCTCCACATATTCTGCGGTGGCTTCCGACCCCTCTATTTCTCTTCGTCAGAACGATCTACGGCGGCAAGCTGCCGAGCTCCTACGCCGTACTATCACACCCGTTGACGCATTTTCACCCAAGGACACTCTTTCAACTTCTATTCCTCCTATCAGAGCGTCGCCGATTGTGCCTTCACATTCGGATATCCTTCCTCCTAAACTCGTACCTATCAATCCCCGGCCAGATGGTATCCTCTCTTCACTTGTGCAGCAGCTTTCTTCTCCCTATCTTCCTCCTCCACTGCGTGACCGCCTCACCTCCCTTCGCCCTCCCGTGGCACAGATGCGGCACGGCGAACCCGTGTTGTATGGCCCGGCTGTCCGCGGACCAGATGATGCGTTGTTAGCCAAGGCAAAAGGTAAGCATGGGGAAGAAGCTTATCCCGAAGCTTTTCTGCGGAGAACGTGGAACTCTGGGCCGAGAGGTGCGGAAAAGTATGGGAGGCGGGCGTTGCCCACGGGGCGAAGGGTTGTCTGTTCTGGAGAAGGCGAGCCTGTGCCGCGAATGGGCCAAACTTCATTGCCCGAATCCCTGCCTGTGCAGGGCAGCGAGACTAATCAGGACGCGAGAAAGGTGCTGTTAAGGTTGTCAAGCCATGGTCCGACACTTACCTCGGTATCAGATGGCCACAGTCTGAGTCCACGGACTCAGGTTGAGTCGAACGCTGTGAGAGAGGAGACGATGGCAATAGACGCAGGGTCGTCTCCAAAGGTGACAAGTACCGCGGCCGAGGCTCCAGCTGCTATTTATGAGACTGGAGCTGAAACAATAACTGGCATGAAGGTGAATGGAATGGGTCTGGGAGATATTGAGATGCAGTAGCCTTATGTACAATATATTATGTAGCATCATTTGCATCGGACCAAAAGACCTGGCGGACATTCATTGTGTTCCATGCATAATTTAGTAAACGCGACCCCTCATTGCATGCGTGGTGGTCGCGGCATGCACGAAAAATAAATGCATCTTCTTCTCTCTGAAGAGAGAAAAAAAAAAAACCAACGGTGGGGATCGAACCCACAATCTCCCGCTACCGGCTGATTTTAAAATCATTTAATAGGAAGCGGACGCCGTAACCATTTGGCCACGCCGGCTTAAATAATGCCGGAACTCATTTCCGTTTCCATACATAAACAAATAACTTATCCTGAACGGTGCTGAAACTTGTAGATGTCAACAAAAGCGCGACGCGATACGTAAAGCAATTGACTATTTCTGTGTTCTTGTAACTGTCAACTGTCACTTTCCTTTTTCATTGCATCTTGGACAGTCTTGTCATTATCGATCCAACCATCACCTTACTACAGTCAAACAGCCGAAGGATAATGGATTCGCCACTCCTCCCCACTCTCTCCCGCTCTAATTACTCTGTGGACGAAGACAACAATGGCGACGCCTCACTTTCCCTTGCCGATCTTTCAATCGCTTCTGATGGGCCAGATGGATTGAGCCCTTTGCCGCCGCCTCGACAGCTTGCTCAGCATAGTCAATCTCAGATAAAATCACTGTATGCGCAGGAGTCCGGACATATCGGGGCTATCGGTGGAGCGGGAACTGAGAGTAGTGCCACATTAGGATCGACTTCAACGAGGGAGAACATACCACCCACTGCCATTTCTAATGACATCCAAGGGGATACGGGAACAATTTTTATGGGTAAACCAAGGTTTTCTCTGTTTGCGCCATCTCGTCAAGCGTATGAAGATGATGACCGGCAGTCGGTCATGGAAGAGGAAGGTGACAAAAGAACCTCAGCTATCGAAGGCAGGGATGATGTGACCATATCGAATGAAGATTACGAAAGAGAAGAAGACGGAGAAGAAGAGGACGAAGAACGGGTTCGACCACATGAACATTCCAGACAGCGTGATTCTGACGGGGAGAAGAAACTTCGCGAGAGCCTGTATGAGCTGAGAAAATTCAACGAAGTGTTTGAAGGATTTATCGGATCTTTGGAAGGCGTCAAGGGACACAATGAGGTAAATTCTGCATCTTAATTTTCCTTGATTCTCAAGTACAATATCTGACAGAAGGCGAGCAGAGGCTTGCTGAAAGAGTACAACAAACTTCCTTGCTGCTGGATGAATATACAGCGATTCTCGGCCAGGCCGAGCATACCCAGCGGTTATTGCTCAATCCTCGCTGGACTGGTAGCTCAGATGTACGTCGTCCTTCTCGTCAACGCTTGTCTAGGGATGCTGACAGAGTCTCTTGTGTGACAGGATGCAGCAGCGATAGCAGCTGAAGAACAAGCTCGTGCAGCCGCCGCTGCTAAGGCCCTTGAGGAAGCTCAAGCCGCTGCTGAAGCTGCTCGAGAAGCAGAAGAGCAAGCGAGGAAATCTGCAGAAAGAGAGAGGGCTCAAAGTGAACTCCGAACGAGAGGTGGGGGAACGAGGGGTAGAGGTACAGTAAGGGGAAGCGGGTTGGCTAGAGGAAGCAAGTTGGCTAGAGGAGGAAGCGGATTGGCAAGAGGAGAAAGTGGATTGGCTAGAGGAGGAAGCGGATTGGCTAGAGGAGGAAGCGGGTTGACTAGAGGAAGAGGTGAGTGTTTCTCTCTGAGAGACGTAGGTGCAACGGTATTCACGCGTCATCCAGGAGTTGGCACCAGTGTTACTAAGCCCTCAGTGGCTCCTCCAAGACCCGAAAGTGCTACCGCCTCATCTGCGGCTCGAAGAGGAGGAAGTACAGGTACAACAGGGAAATACTCACATGTGAAGAGCAGCGGGTATGGCCCTCGTCAAACATAAGTATTACATAGAATTACAAAGACCCAGTATAATGCAGCTTATTGGGATACACAAACGTCCCTAACTTGTTCCCCTAATTTACTACCTCTGAACCTCTTTAAACCTTCGATAAGCTCCTTGTCCTCTTCTGTCAACACATCTTCCCGCTTCCTCTTTGATTCTCCGGCGCTTCTACGTTCGGTTCCTTCAGGATGAAGACTTGCTAGCTTGCGTTTCATGACCTTGACAAACTCCTCCCCAGGCTGCTTTTCGGACATCAGTGCAAAGGGAAACATTTCCCCCTCTCTGCTCTTCCTTCCCGGCTCCAACCCCTCTCTTCGTTCCAAACCTTTGATAACAAAGCGTCCTGAAGCATCAACACACGGTTCGCATGCGGGGAAAGTCATGCGAGTGAGGTTGATCAGTTCAACCGGCGTAAGTAACCTGCTTTCCCGTGGTGCTTGTGGCAATGGGTTTGGCTCAGCAGGGAAGGACGCGGGAGAAGGTTCATTCTGATCTGATTCTTCGACAGTGGGTGGTTGGTCTTCTTCTCCCTGTGTGTCACCTAAACCAGCGTCTTCAAAGGCTTTGAGTGACTCGGCGTGATTACGCAACTCAGCCTCCTCGTCTGAAAGGCCATGGTGACCATTCAGATGGGCATTACCGTTGCTCGTCCCGGACACTCCCGTGAGCAAGGAGGAAAACCTTGCAGCATAAGAAGTGTAAAGGTCCGTCTGGGTGATATTTGACCCGTTTGTTCCTGGCTGGCTCTGAAAAGAGCTCAACAACCAACTGCCTGCTCGCAGAGGCTCGACTAGTCCTTCCATCCCTCTTTCCCACTCTTCGGGGTCGACTTCCCTATCTTTCCTTCCCTGGGCTTCGTTGTCTCCGAGTGCGTCTTCTCTCTCTTTGTCCTTCTCCTTCAACCCTTTCAGAACATATTCTCCATCATCTCTGGCCATTTCGCAGCCTGGGAAGGTAGCGCAGGCTAATTGTATGAGGTCTTGTCCACCTAATAAAGGAGTAGATGAGGAGTATGGGTCAAATCGATGACGATACGAATTGTAGAGGGTTAGTTGGGGAACTTGAGAGGTAACCGGGGCAGAACGGTATGTTATTTGTAACCTGTGGAAAGTTGGTGTTGTTCTAATTGTCAGGAAATATGACTCACCATCCCGAAGCTCTCCCAGGTTCCTCCATCTTCTCTAGTTGTTCCAAGCCCCTCAATTTGTTTCTTCGTTGCCGGAAATATTCTCTGACCTTGTTCCAGGGTCTGCCCGTCCTGGCCGCCAGCCTTTCAAGCTCTTTCCTATCCGGGTTGGGATTGCGGGCATATGATTCCCGAAGAATAGCAATTTGGTCATTGGCTGAAAGAGGAGCGGATGGCCGAGGAAATGTATCAGGCAGGGGTGAACGACGCAGCGTCGATGGACCAGCAATGGAAGTCGCAACGCCGGTCGGCGACAGGGCAGTGAATGGTTGTCGAGAAGGCGGAAATACCGGTTGACGAGGGTGGTGTTGCGAATTTGACATGTGGGGTTCTTCCCGCATGTGGATGTCCCTCTCATTACCGTTCGAACCTTGTCGGCAGGTCTCTGTTTCTTCTGCTTCTTGTCTGTCCGCATTAGCCTGTACATGAGCAACAGCCGCTTCTATTGCTTGAGCTGCCACCTGTTTTGCAAGCTCCGTCTGCATATCTGTCTGGCCAGGACTGTGTGTATCCCTTGTATCCCGCTCGTGGCGCATATCTAGATGGTGATGGATGTCATGTCCGAGCATGTCGCCTTGTTGCTGTCGCTCTGGCGAGGGATATTCGTCGGCGATATTGGACTAGGTCATAGTTGTCAGCCCTGCTTGTCACTATACAGCTGAAGGCGTACGCACAGCATCCTCCGGACCTCTTGGGGTGTGCATGTCCTCGTTCTTGCCCTCCATGATGGTGTATGCAGGTGAATTTGGGCCGGAAATTGTTGGATAGAGATGTGGATTGGATATTTACACCCAAAACAAATAACCGGCGCAGGGAATTGTTGGGCAACCAAATATTGCACTTTCTCCCAGAATTTCAGATTTCCAAGTCCGCAAAGTCACAAACTGAACTCATACTAAAAAAAAACATCCACAACCTTCCACCATGGCAACTCAACTCCCCCCGCCAAAACGGCAGAAGTCGGCCTATTCGCAGTCCCAAATGCCCAAGGTCGAAGAACCGGCGAAAGACGTCCCCTCAATTGTGGTCCAGTTCAAATCGGCAGAAGATGGATCCAGTCTTGGTCCTGCGATTAACTTGCCTGCTGATACCGCCAGGGATGCTTTACAGATGCTTGTAAACAAACTTAGGGGAGAGGTCAGTGTCCGATTCATTCGTTGCACAGCCGCTGACTCTAACACAGGATGAGGATCCTCTGCCGTACGCTTTTCATCTCGTTCCTAAAGAACCTTCAACTTCAACGACTCCGGCATCTGCTCGAGTGCAAATCAATAACTCTATTCAATCCGATGCTCTTGAAGCTAAAAAAAGTACTTTCTCTCCGGAAGACGTGTTTGAACTATGGTGTGAGCCGCAAGCGGTTTTTAGGGTTAGAAGTGTTGGGAGGTGCAGTGCTACATTGACTGGTGCGCGAGCTCTCTGCATCTATATAGTACTGAAACTGACAGCCACTGCAGGCCATTCATCGCCAATCCTTTGCTGTGCTCAGTCTCCTACTGGTCGGTATGCTGCCACAGGTTCGGGGGACGCCAACTGTCGAGTGTGGGACATGGAGACTGAGACCCCCAAGTGGACTCTCTCGGGCCACAAGGGTTGGGTTCTGTGTGTGGAATGGGATTCTCGGGAGAAGATCCTTGCTACAGGTGGACATGACGGACAAGTCAGGCTCTGGAATCCAGCCACCGGCCAACCTTATGGTGCGCCCCTTTTGGGCCATACCAAATGGGTTACTGCGCTGGCTTTCGAGCCTCTCCATCTCGTCCCTAAGAGCTCATCTGGGCCACGTATTGCATCTGCTTCAAAAGATGGCACTGTTCGAGTTTGGAATACGTCTACCAGAAAGTTGGAGTTTGTACTTACCGGCCATGCCGCTAGTGTCAACTGCTTAAGATGGGGAGGTGAAAATGTCATATACACAGGAAGCAGTGACAGAACTGTCAAGGTTTGGAGCGGCGTTGATGTGAGCCATCACTTATTGTAGACATAAAGAAACAAGGAACTGACAGAATTACAGGGCAAGCTTATTAGGACACTCTCAGAACATGCCCATTGGGTTAATACTATGGCACTCAGCACAGATTTTGTCCTGAGGACTGGTCCATTCGATCACACTGGCAAGACCCCTACCAATGACGAAGAAGGTAGGCACAACCTGATAGTTTCACTTGCTTCGTCTGCTGACATCTTCGATAGTCAAGAAACGGGCGGAGGAGCGGTACAAATCCGTTATCACCAACCAGCCCGAGACTCTCATTACTGGTTCTGACGACCACACCCTTTACCTTTGGCCTGACCAGGCTTCCTCGTCCTTCTCATCCACTTCCACACCCAAGAAACCTCTCGCTCGGCTGACAGGTCATCAAAAACAAGTTAATCATGTTGCATTCTCTCCTGACGGCCGAATGATTGCCAGTGCAGGTTTTGATAATGCCGTCAAACTTTGGGAAGGAAGGACAGGGAAGTTTATTGCAAGTCTTAGAGGACATGTGGCAGCGGTATACAGGGTTGCTTGGTCGGCGGACTCGAGGATGTTGGTTAGTGCAAGCAAGGACACAACGCTCAAAGTAAGAAAGTTTAATTCGTACGTAGTAAGAATCTACTAATCCACCGTGGTAGTTGTGGAACCTCAAAACTTACAAGATCCGCGTCGACCTTCCCGGCCATACTGACGAAGTGTACTGTGTGGACTTTGTTGCAGACAAGGTCGTCAGTGGTGGCAGAGATAAGACCGTGAAGATGTTAGTTCGCCAGTAGACGTCGGATTGCCTTTCTCAATGCTGACCCTTGTTCGTAGTTGGAGGAATTAAAACTCGATGAAGAACGACCCACAGATCGCAGACTGAAACCCTGGCATGCTGTAACATACTTATTATATGTCATCTGCATATGCATATTTTAGATTCAACTGCCCACCCAAGGCGAATATCGCCTGCGCAATGCCGCAAATGTAGTGAACATGCGCCCAGAAACATCGGATTATACACACCCATAAGAATCCCATCACTGCTTAGACCAGATTTCCATCGGTGCTCTCGAAGGAGCTGACACACCATCCATCCAGTTTCTAGAGAAGTTACGCTTTTAGCTCCACTGGGTAACCACTGCCTTTGAAGTCAGCCAAACCAAAATTTGGTTGGCGATGTGCTCGTAAGACGTGAGGCAATGTGATAAGACCTTACTATATTTTCGGGGATCACCATTGCCTTGACTCATAGTATAAGGATTTAAAGTAAAACCAGGACACATTTCAAAGATTGTCTCGCCCACGTTAAGACGAGACCGGATGAGAAAGCCTAACCTTAATCAAATAATTGTTATTGCCATTCTCCTTCAGTGTGCGTTGTTCTTGAAAGACTGACTGAAATTCTTATCATAGTGCGCATCGATGTCATCCCCAAGAATGATAATGATACGATGTGCAATGCTCCTTCCTTCCGGCTTTCGTACTAAAGACGGAGGAGTTGCCGATCTTCTTCCTGAGCTCCACCGGTGTGGTACTTATTTCTCTCAATCTTTTATCGTCCAGCCGTAGTGACTTCAGATCCAATTCGGGGAAAAACAACTTTGGTGGTACACCCTTTCAGAATATGGAGCTCGTTCGATGGTCAGTACGATCGATTATTCATCAGATCAAAGAGCGCGTTCATTTGAACTGATCGTTGTTGTGAGTTTCCGTCTGTCGGCCGTCCAGAAGCAGAAATCATGGGAAGGTAGATTGCATGGTCACGATGAGTAATGCTGTTCGCACTAATCCTGAATGAAAGAGGGGAACAAAAACTTCGTTGTTTATTACTAGTACCGTGCGACGAGGGAACTCATTTGAACTGTATCTATCATCACTCTGGTGGAGAACATCTGGGTCAGTTGTTTGCCGAGGTTAATTTAATGCTAGAGATATGTTTCATATATGATGCAAACCCTTGTTACGAAGAGTGAACCCTGTGCATACATCATAATAGTACTCCGGGGAATCCCCTACGCAGTCAGACGGTATTTACCGCATGCGTCCTCGATCGACTGAAGAAGAAGACCGATAAATGGTGGACAAACAAACAGTATGACGCAATGGTAACATACAATTCTTACAGTGATAGATGCAGCCATCATAGAGCAACAAACACAAATACATCCTTATGTGAAAGATACAATTAATTATAACACAATTATGACATGATAAAGTTCCATAGTAGGTGCTATATGATGAATGGCAGTAAGTCACGGCTGGTGGGAGACACTGCAGTAGCGAGTATACGTAACGACGCGAACTGCAGGCCCTGCCGTCGTTTCAATAATACTTTGCGGTGTCTGTCTATGGGTATGCGTCCCAGCCGCGCAACGGTCGCACTCCTTATTTACTTGCACGGTAGTAGGTACACAAGCGATGTCTTTTTAACCCATCATGATGCATGATGCCTGCTGTCGGTCTTGGATCTGTAATCTTTGAAACTTCCACAAAAAGCATATTTTGAAAGCTAAAGGGAAAAACGAAGGCAGAGGACAGAGACGGAAGAGAAAAGGGCCGACGGTTAGTAAATTACATACTACACGTATTGCGGGACGCAGAAGGCAGAAGTGAACAAACAACCGGGGTGAGTAAGAAGAAGTCGGAGGTGCCAGCGAGTAACCAAACAGCGCGTCGCGGTGACACCTAGCCCATACGTTATTAACCGATTAGCTACTTTTTATCGGTCTAAAAATTCTGGATTTATGATGGATTTCAGGGTGTGAAAAAGGCGTGTACCTGAGGGCGGGACGAGTCCAAGGTTTCTGGGTTGTTTGTTTGGCGGGTTTTAATGGAAGTGGCACTCTGGGGCGGGACGAGTTTTGGCGACTGGTTTCCCTTGAGTTTCGCCAGCGTGAACCACAACATATTACTTTCTACTTTCTTCGCATCAAACAATTTGTATATACTGTACATACCCCCATGTCCACTGCTGAACGTTCTCCGCTTTCACTACAACCTCCTCTCAACGATGCCGACCTTTTCTCCGACTATCCCTGTCCACCAGGTACGCCCACCACAGGCATGTACGCCCGAGACGGACTGTGGGATGAGCTGGAGGGGATAGACGCGTCTTCTTCGTCGGGCTTGAACTGGGAGAACAGGTCTTCATCCCCAACTGTCTATTGGTCTGCTCAGACTTCTAGGAAAACATCACTGGTGCCCACTATAGATAACGCCGGTAAGAGTGTGGGGAGGCGAGGCACTTTCTTTGCAGACAATGAAAGAGGACCTACGGTGAGGAAAAAGGCATCCAACGGGGAGAGGATTTTGGGTGTGGATGAGCCGATGAAAAGAGTGGTGAAGCAAAAGAGTTTCAGGATGCTTAGTGGAATAGCTCTGGGGAAGAGAAATGAGCTGAATGTGCAAGTGGCAGAGGATGTGGATGATTCGGTGGGTCCCTAATATGCTTTGAACCCAATCCATGGCTAATAAGAGTCTAGTTTGAGGCCCCTCCACCAATGCTGTCATCTCCATCTACATATATATTGTCTTCCCCAGTGTCAATCACTTCCCCTTTGCAGTCACCGATCAACCACACATATCCAGGCAATTATTACTCTTCTCCTAGTAATTACCCTTCCCCATTACATGACTTTGGTCCACCCCTCACATCGCCATCCAATCGTCAGTCCTCCAAGGAGAATGTCAAGCCATCACAGTCGTCAATGTCTTCTTCATGGAAGAAGGGTATGCGCAAGCTTTTTAAATCCAAGTCGCAGGCGGCTCTGCGGCAATCCCCCCAACAATCTAACCAGCCCCTTCCACCACTTCCAACAGGCCGCAACAATCATGTTTCTCATACTCCTCCCGCCGGCGATCGACGCGCCCCTCTCGGAGAGTTGAAACGCAACAACATAATGTCTTTCTTTGCTCAGTCAACTCCGGAGGGGAATGAGCGCGGGTTTACTCATCCTTCTCTCCCCCCCGATCCGTTTGAATCTCATCTTGATATTGCTGCCGACCCCTCTGCCTTACGTCCACCTTCACCATTACGTCCTAAGCTGCGATCAAACTCGCCCAGCCTTAGAGATCTGAAAAATATGCTTTCTTTACCGTCACGGCCGAAGATAGCCAAAGCCAAATCATTAGCGAACCTACGATCAATGTCGACGAGGAAAATCAATCCTGAGATTGATGAGATGCCTGTAAACCGAACTGAGAAAAAGGATGCTGTAAGAGGATTAGTCCAGAGGCCTGATGTCGAAAAGAAGGAAGACTCTCAGAACGATCTTCAAGGACCGCCGCTTCACCAACGCGTAGATTTACCTGCTCCCAGTCCACCTCTTTTACCCCCTAATCCACCTTATATGATACGTTCCATTTCTAGTGGACCCACAGAGTTAGGGACACCTCCAAACGTTCCTTTACCGCCCCCACCCATTGCCACACCGCTGTCGGACTCTTCATCATCCACCTCGCCAATTAAAAGAAGTGGCTCAACACCTATGCTTTTGCCGAGATCCAGGTCGACTAGCATGAGCTTGAAATCACCACCAACCAGCTCCTCATTCTTTGATCTGTATGAGCAATTGGGCATTTGGCCCAAGGGTGAGAAGGATGAGAAAAAGGACGACGGCATTGTGGGGAAATCAGAAGAATCGGTCGAGTCTGACCCGGAGAATACACCGGCTGACGGTACTGTCAAGGAATGCTCGGGCGAAGTCAGCCCCGTTACCGACCTGATACCCACCAAAACGATGTCTTTGTCTTCTCCAGTCGTCGGGGCCAGCTCCGGCTGGGGACCTATGTTTGGAATTGTTTCTGAAGGGTCGAGCTCTCCTGTGGCGCACAGACCATCTTCTGCCGGTGTCCCTTCTTCAGGCGCGGATGCCAACTCGGATCAACAACAACCGCAACAAACTTCATTATCTAATCATATCGACCCCTCAGGAGAACTCACCAACCCCACAGAGGAGATAACCCCAAACGCGAAACCATCCTCCTCCAGAAGCAGCAACTCCTACCCTGCCGCCCTAGAAATTTCCACCTTCACCGTAGACCCAAGACTGTCTAGCGATACACAACCGACATCCGTCGCCATGTCCATCAAGAACAGCAGGACTTCAAGGATGTTTGGTGCCTCCAGTGACAAGTCTTCGAGAGATGAAGTTATTGATGCGAGAGAAGACCTGGATATTGGTGGAACAGAAAAAAATGGTGATGATGAGGACGACCTGCCACTATGTAGGATTCATCCAGACGCTGCTGCTGCCCAGCAACAACGGCGTGAAGTTCGTGAAATACGGGAGAGATCCCAAACACTCTCTAAAATTAAAGTGCGTGGACGTAATCCTGGTGGGGACACGGACTGGGATGGCGAAGGCGGTGTGCCGGCACATGTTTTGACACGGAAGTTGGAGGCAGCCTTGGCCATGATGGAGCAGACGGAGCAGACGGATCTGGCGAAATCTGTTTCGCATCAACATGTGTCTCAAATAGGCGGAAAGCCTGCTCTCCCTCCTCTTCACATAAATCGTCGTCCAACGCGGTCCGATTCCTCAGCAGCGCGGAAGCCGAGCCCCATCGAAACCATTTCCAACAACCCCCAATCGCCTTTACCCCCAATCCCCAAACCTCCTACGA